>NC_085868.1:20894840-20929840 GCF_034702125.1 Engraulis encrasicolus
AAAGGTACTGCACTGAAAAAAAAAATTCCGTAAAAAAACGGATAAAGTCCTGGCAATTTATTACCGGGGACATATCCGTTATGTGACGGACAGTTCCGTTTATTCTACAACGGAGAATTCCGTAATTTTACAGCAACTTCACCGTTCTTTCACATGCACTTCCGTTCATAATAAAAAAGGAGAATTCCGTAGATTTACACTAAATTCTCCGTTCATTCACATGCTCTTCCGTTCATTATAAAAAGGAGAATTCCGTAGATTTACAGTACATTTCCTGTTCATTCACATGAACTTCCTTTCTTTATTGAAGGAGAATTCCGTAGATTTACAATAAATTCTGTTTATTCAGTATTTCAGCAAGTATTCATTATAACTCATACAGTCTTTCCTTAACACTCTGAGGTCTACGGGGTCACCGGTGACCCCATCTGTCACTTCTACAAAAACATCTGTAACTCTGTGAGTTGTCATTCAAACATAAAAGTGACAGCATTAAAAACCTTGAAACTTCTAGTTTTCAAATATATACTGACATTTATCACATGGAAAGTGACAGGGGGGTTTACTTTTATCTAGCAAACACTTTTGTTTACAGGGTTCAATCTTCAAAAGTCTTGACTACATATATTTAGCGTGTGTTTTCTTGCACTGTTAAAAGACCTATACAACGTTTTTTTTTTGTACAGTTGTGATTACACTCAATTTAAAAAAAAAAGTATTACATTAACTTTACTGTCATATTCTTTCTGGTTAGGCTTTTCAGAAGAGGGGGAGATAACAAATGTTATCTTTTTCAAGAATAATTAACACCACTGCCAATTTCATGAAGTATTGATTATGACTCGTACACTATCATCTCTTAACAACATTACCGGTGTATAACAAAACCAGAAAGTCTTGAAATTCGAAGTAGTGTTGTATATTCTTGAAAATAACATTGTTATGAAATAGGTTCCAACATATTGAAAGAAAAGACATTGTACCTTGGGTTAAGAGACAGTTCATCAGAATGAAAACTCTGCATTACATCAATGGGTCTTACATCTGCCACATCATATCATTTCACAATCGTCCAGTTTTACAACATATTTTTTTTTTTTAAATATGATGGTAACACTTTATTTTAACATTACATCGCTTAGCACTAATACATACAATGTTAACCCATTGATGCCTAAAGCACTTGCAGAAAAGGGTGCTGATGCCATACAAAACTCCAGGCGCCAGGGCCAATGCAACATCCAGCATCAATGGGTTAATGCCTGTATAAGTAACTTGTAAGGCATGTACTAAGCGAAATCAAACATTTGTTAGGTCCTTATTGAGGTTATATTAGGTAATAAATTCCTAATTGTGCATGAACAAGGAATTTGCGAATACATGCCTAACATATATTTGATTTTGCTTAGTGCATGCCTTACAAGTTACTTAGACCAGGGGTTCCCAAACTTTTCCCCCTGCGCACCCCCTTGTACATTTCAATGTGGTTTGCGCACCCCCTAAGCGAAATTTTGGTGTGCTGATGGCCACGCAAGTATAGATTCACTGCTCATTTACTGCACATTGTGGACAGTCATTTTGGGGAATCCTCTTTTCAAATAGTCTTGGAGTTAAACTACACTTCAGATGGACCCTACCAGCATACAATGCATGCACCATACAATTAAAAACTACTTAATGTTCTTTAATGCTGGTTAAAAACTCACATATCCGCCATTGCTCTATTCAGCTCGCGCACCCCCTTATGGCAGGTCGTGCACCCCAGTTTGGGAAACCCTGACTTAGAGCATACAGGCATTAACACTGTATGTATTAGAGCTAATAGATGTAATGCTAAAATAAAGTGTTGCCAAAATGATAATCAAAATAATTCTCTGTAATAATCCTAACAAGCATGAACACAGATAAATTGTCATTAAGAGAATCTGTCCTTGAGAAGGAACACGAAATGCTCTTTCTTCGGGTGTTACTTGAAGCTGCATAGGTTGTCTGAATCTCAGTGGATTCAAAAGAGTCATTGAAAGATACACCCATTTCTGTTGTTGTGGACTGGTGGTGTCTACGTAGTAAGTCCTTGTACACTTGAACAGCCATCTTGGCTGCAAATTATCGTCATGCCCTGTGCATCTGACAAAGCGTGTACTTGACAAAGATGCCAAACTACTTTCTTGATGTCTGTAGTAACTATTTACATTTTGGGCATAAACACATGTTGAGTGATCACTGGGTTGCTGGGAAGCTTTGAGAGAAGTTCTAGTACCTTTGGTCGTTTGTTGGTTGAGATGGAACGTCATAAACATATTCAAAGAAGGTGAAAACAGAGCTGAGCTGTGCTGGATATGACAAGTTGCAGACCCAGTTGAACAGCTTGTCAATTGTGCAAGTCAGGCCGTCTGCAACGGGAATGGTCACGCGGTCATTCCTGGCGGTGATGACAGACTCTTCAGATTCCCAATGCAGACCACTAGTGGTTGGGTTGTGGATTCCATCTCAGTGTCAGTAGTGCAGTGAAGAGGGATGTGAAGTTGGTTCCAGACTGAGAAGAAGTAGAAGAGGAGGGAAAGAAGACTAAGGACGAGAGAGAGAGAGAAAGAGAGACAGAGAGACAGAGACAGAGACAGAGAGACATCATCAATAATACTTAATAGCAAGTGTTACTTAACTGATTGAAAGGTATGAGCATACCAGTCAAACTAAGTATAGCCGAATCAACTACAGGTATACATACATTGATATCATGACATCTTCTTAGATCTTCATTAAACTGAGTGAATTTAATTTAATTCATTTTTAATTTCATTATTTATATATACATATGAAGAGTTTATTTGCAAAACGGTGTATCTACCATTTTTTGCATTTTATTATTGAAAATGGCTGTCCAGAGGTCCTATCACCTATGTGTGAATTCTTGCCATTCAAATATTTTGAGAACATACTTTTTCAACTTATATGAAATTCATTTTGCAATGCAATGCAGTGGAATGCCCAATACAAAATTGTTAATTTCCCAACATTCTACAAAATGGAGATACACCGTTTTGCAAATAAACTCTTCATATATATGACCGGTATACGTATGAACTTATACAGTATAATATCAAGAAGGAGCCAAGACTGACTTGCACCAACACAGACCCACACGCAAACACACACACACACACACACACACACTCCTACCAATGATGTCAGCGATGCAGAGTAGCTGGCCAATAGTGTGTGAGTTCCGCCTGTCCGTGCAGCAGCAGCAGGTTGGAGGGCGGGACCTTTAGCTTGACTGACAGCTCTTCCACTGCATGCTTCAGAAGCTCTGTCTGCAACACACATACACATAAATATTACTGACACACACATCAGCTGTATAGGGTTATCTACTTTCCATGGCTTCCCCCAACTATAAAACAGAATTATAATACTTCCTGTAAAAAGTCTTTGACTAGGCAAAGCGCTATACAAAACAGATGTCCTGCTCTGTGTGTGTGTGTGTGTGTGTGTGTGTGTGTGTGTGTGTGTGTACCTGTGCTAGTTGTATTTGGTGTATGTCTGGTCTGTGGCGTATCTTTAAGTTTACCAGTCGTGCCGGTGTGTTCTGCTGATGCTGCTGCGAGCGTTTTCATTGGCTGGTTTTCCTGCGAGGGCGTGGCCTGCATACGATGGCGATGTCTGCATCGTCAGACTCCTCTCCTTCATCCTCCTCCTTTAATTGGCTAGCTGCCGCAGCAATCCCGGCCCCTCTGGTGATGGACGCAGCATCCAGCCTCTTGTTAATCTCCCTGTCACACACACACACACGCACACAATGTAAGGAAAGTTGACAAGACACTGTAGAGATAGTGTCAGTGCGTGGCGTGCACACAAGTGTGTGTGTTGTGTACTCACGCTAGTTTGTGGTTGGGCCGCCGCCGTGCCTTGAGTGGTGTGGAGGGGGAGGGGGGCGGAACGCCTCAGCACAGTCCTAACACCAACACATACACACACACAACACACATGATGGATATGGTAAGCATACAGCAATAAATTGGAAAAATATTGTAGGGGCTACTGTGTTGACTCATGGTCTGTGTGTGTGTGTGTGTGTGTGTGTGTGTGTGTGTGTGTGTGTGTGTGTGTGTGTGTGTGTGTGTGTGTGTGTGTGTGTGTGTGTGTGTGTGTGTGTGTGTGTGTGTACTCACATTGTGTTTTGCATGGGTTTGGTCACCTGGTCCGAGTCATCTGAGAGTTCGGTACACTGCTTCCCTCACCATCGCTGTCAGAAATCTGTCAAACACACAATATACAGTCTAAAGTTCGCCGTCCGTGTTAGCTGTAACTTATCCAAATACTGCTACTTTATACAGCAGGCACATATTTACTGACCAAGTTGCTCTCTATGACAAAAGTGCTATGGGCTACTGTGACAGGTAAACAAGAAACAACAGGTTAACAACACTTGGCGTTAATTAGTTCTCTACAACTACAAACCGCTGCTGTTCCATTCCGTTTGGGATCCATATCTCCAAACTATAGTTCTCTTGAACTTAACTGCATTGAAAGCCGTGAAAGTGAAAGCCCATTGGGAAACGCCAACTCCCATTGTCATTGTGACACAGCACTCCACAGCACACAAGTGAACACTGCACACTGCACACAACGAAATTGAATTTATGCCTCACCCGTGCAAGGGGGCAGCCCTCAGTGGCGCCCCATGGGGAGCAGTGCGGTGGGACGGTACCATGCTCAGGGTACCTCAGTCATGGAGGAGGATGGGGGAGAGCACTGGTTGATTACTCCCCCCACCAACCTGGCGGGTCGGGAGTCGAACCGGCAACCTCTAGGATGCAAGTCTGACGCCCGAACCGCTCACCCATGACTGCCCTATTGTTATAAGAATATGGCTATGACAGCCTTAAATAGCAGGTTAAAATATGGTCATTTACATTTTGGTGACAACAAGGTCATAACTCTGTATAGCAATGAGGTCCTAACAGAGGCTCTGCATGAAAGTGTTTTTAAAGATTAAAAGACGTTTTAAAAGTGACTATCCTTTGAAACATACCTGCACAAAATCAACCAGAAAAGACATCTCAGATTTTACACTGCAGCGGCTTCAGAGGTAGAAGATGTGTGAGAACTGTGTAGCACTTTTCATCTGAAAATGAGAGCAGAAAATTGTACAGCAGTACTTAAATTTCACATTTACCAAAGTCTCTGTGTTATAACAATAACATATAGTAACATATTTATCACAATTGCATACAATACAACAATAAGAAAAATAATCAGAAAAAAAATCTTAAAAAAAAAAACAAATGAAAGGAGGCAGAGGGCCTGTAAGTGGATGGCAATAAGACACATGATCACATAGATAATATGATACACATGGAAACACACACACACACACACACACACACACACACACACACACACACACACACACACACACACACACACACACACACACACACACACACACACACACACACACACACACACACACACACACACACTTACCATCAGTCTGATCATCCAACTGTTCAATCAGAGTAGGAGCTTGGACAGATGTGGCCACAAGACCTGGGCCCTGATTAAGAGAGAAGAGAGAGAGGGGGAGAGCACGTTAGTTCCCAGTGCATTGAAGGTACTGCTGTTCAACTCTACCACCTAAAACTCAAACTTCTTTTCAAACGCCATGGTATCGTCACCAATTACCATTGCCTACAAAATCTCGTGCGTGGCCGTTTTATCCCTCGAACAGAGCGTGCATCTCGCACGTCGCACCCTCCATCTGAAACAACTGCCGGTATTTTCCTAACACCGTCATACGAGGTCTACCGAGACAAAACACGACAGTGTTGACCAGTTGCCCAGATCTACCATATTCAACTACATACTGAAACGGTGAAAACCACGACACTTACACAGAACTACGGTTCAAAGTTTGTCTATTGACATCGAGCCAACACAAAACAGTGGGATACTGCTTGCTTACTCGTGCTATTCTTTATCATGTACGAGGGTGGCCACGGTCTGATTTACATGATTTGACGCAGAACTGCTTAACTGAAGTTTAAAATGCTAGCTAGCCCCTGTCTTGCCCCCTCCGATACCTGTTACTAGCAGCATCCACTTATGCCCCACTACCGGTAGCCTACTAGCTCTACGTCAATCCATCCGTGGTGTTTCAGTATCCTTGCATAAATTCTGTCCGACTTTCTTTCTTTCTTTTATGTTCAGAAAATAGCTTTCAACTTCACATCAGTAAAGTGCCGCCTGATTTATTTCACACCACCAGCTAATTATCACTTACCCTATTAGCAACCAATGTTAGCAAACCATCCAATATCACATTTCAAACCTTTAATTCTCCCAACACAAAACGTTTTAACCATTAAGTTAGTCCACATGGGAATGAAAAGAAAATACATATAAATTTATAGTGCAAGCGTTAAAGATCAATAGCTAACTGAGTACCAATAACTAGCTAAATCTGATTGTAGGCTAGCTTAATGTTCACAGAATCACGGAGGCTGTTCCAATGTTCGTACAGCAAAACTTGTGAAGCAGGGTTTGATTTTAACCATAAACTAACGCTAACACTCGTAATTGTTACGAAATTATACAAATAAAGCGAATTACTTACGCCAGCCTCTCTTGGTGTCTGAAGTCAAGTCGCCCGCATCTTGCATTTCCAACGGTAGAAAAGGCGGGCGGAAGTCTGCTTTCAAATGCCCACAGTCACGCGAGGGGACAGCCAAACGGACGTTAGTTTCTCACTTGTATAGCAAGCACGACTCAGAAATGAACCTCTTAACTTCAGGTTTCACACATTCTGTGTAAATCTTACACAAAAATGACACATAATCTGTCAATATGCTGTCTACACACATCTCAATGTGTTATTTTTTGACACATCTGTTTAGGCATTGTATCCCACAGTGCATTGCGTTCTTCAAAATACGGGTAAAGCATCCGTAGAATGAGATAACGGAAAAATCCTTCATACGAATACGGTAGTTTGTACCGTTTAATTACGGACATTATTTACTGTGTGCAACTATGCTAATCATTGAAACTGGGTTGCCTATTGCAAAATTTGAACTTTTTGTGAAAGTTTACCAAGTAATAAGTCTAATTTTTCTAGTATGGCCCAAATACAGTAATTTTTGCAGCTAAAAATGCCCATTTCTGGAAATTCAAAATGGCGAACCATGGAGAAGATCCCCCTTTTCATGTATGAAAAGTGCAATTTTCCCAGTCATAATGAATGCTTAGAATTTGATGGTGGTGGTAAGCATTCATGAAAAAGGTAACATTAGTGAATGGGTAGCATGAATTCTGGAAATAAACAACTAAAAATCTCACACAGTGTCCCTTTAAGGACGTGTTAATATAACTTCTCACAGATTTGAAAATGCGTGTGTGAGCCTTGTCTGAAACAACTGGCACATTTCTCTTTATTTTTTTACGTATTTGCTGATCGCTTGCTGAATCCAGCACAAGAACCACAAGAGCACATGAGTAAAATGGTGATAAACTCACTGTGTGTGTGTGTGTGTGCTTGCGTGCTTGCACGTGTGTGTGAGTGTGTCTATGTGTATGCCTGCGTGTGCGTGTGTGTGTGCGTCTGCGTGTGCATGTGCGTGCGTGCGTGCGTGCGTATGTGTATGTATGTGAGTATGTGAAAGTTCTGTATGTGAGTGTGATTGTGTGCATGCTCCGGCTTGTGCGTTTTCTTTTTAGTAGTCATTAAAAATCTATTGGTGTGTTTATATAAAAAAAGAGTTCTATTTATGGCCCGTGGATTAATTACCTTGTGTGCATTTGCGATTCACATCATACTGGGTCAGTCTCTCTCTCTCTCTCTCTCTCTCTCTCTCTCTCTCTCTCTCTCTCTCTCTCTCTCTCTCTCTCTCTCTCTCTCGCTCTCTCTCACACACACACACACACACACACACACACACACACACACACACACACACACACACACACACACACACATCTCCACTCCACTGCACTCCACTGCTTCTTCATCAATCATAAGGTTGCAACACTGTTACAACATCCAGCCAACGTGCACGTGCACATACGCGCATGCGCAGAAACACAGACACACATGCGCACACACACACAAAACCACACACGCACACACACTCAAAAACACACACACCCTACGCTTGCATGGACCCGCACGTACACGTACGCTCATGCGCACGCACACAGACACATACCCGTGCACAAACCCACACACACACACAACAACAACACATACACACGCACGCGCACACACACACACACACACACACAAACACACACACACACACACACACACACACACACCCTACGATTGCACACCACAAAGCATGCATACACACACACACACACAAACACAGACACACACACATCCAAAACCTGCCCATACCTGTTTTTGTCTTGATTTTTTTTCTCAGTACTCGACGAATGCTCTTTTCATTCTCAATATATCTATCTGTGAGTTTCAACACTGGTGCTTCATACTCCACTGTTTCGCATGCACACACACACAAAGACACACACACGCATGCACACGCACACGCACACGCACACGCGCACCTTCCACCTGGATACTGGAGACAATCTTTACTTTTAATCTGTGTGTGCAACACTGTTTCAACTCACATTCGACACTTTTTCAACTCACATTCGACACTGTTTCAACTCACATTCGACACTTTTTCAACTCACATTGGATGACGTACACACACACACACACACACACACACACACACACACACACACACACACACACACACACACACACACACACACACACACACACACACACACACAAATAGAGCCATGCCCCCACCCCCACCCCCATCCACACGTTCCCCATCCATTTGTACCCCTGCCCATCTCCCCAAATCCCCCAGCCCAGCACAGACATCAGTCTGGGGGCTTCATTTCTCCGCCTCTCCCCTCTTACTCCCCAGCTGGTAATTAGTGATATTATTAGTTTTGGTCCAACACAGGATATGCAGTGGCCCAGTTACACACAAAGACACACTCACAGAGACACACAGACACACGCGCACACACACACACACACACACACACACACACACACACACACACACACACACACACACACACACACACACACACACACACACATACACACATACAACCCCTGTCACCCAAATACGCACACACATACACATAGAGTATACACCCTACAAACTCTTCTGCCCATCTACACTCACACACACAATGAGGCACTGTCGTGGTTTCCAATCGATGTGTCAATCACCAGGCCATGTGAATATGGGGTAAAATACGAATAAGTTAGGAGACAAATCATTCAATAGGCAAATACACCGGCATAGTTTGTTGATGGAGACTTTTATTAACTCGACTCAGGTTAGGGACATTGTAGAAGCAAGTTCAACGTACAAGTTTCCAATGCAATACATCTTAGACTTGAAACATTTCAGCAAGACAACAAGTTTTTGTAAAACCAAAGTTTTCTCCGGAGGCTAAGTTTTCTCCGGAGGCTAAGTTTTCCTCGGAGACTAAGTTTTTGTCAGAGGCTAAGTTTTTGTCAGAGGCTAAGTTTTTGTCAGAGGCTAAGTTTTTCTGAGAGACTAAGTATTTTCAATAAACTAAGTCCCACAAACCAAAGTCGAGAATTACTTACTGCAAAGCCAGACAGCAAAGTTGATCAACTGAGGAGATGCGTCAGGTTGTCTCTTGGGATTCCGTTGGCATTGTCCTCTCGAGCTCTGGACTGGCCAGCTTTTATGCTACCAGGTCTGGGGCATCTTGTACACCTGACCAATCCCTGTCCTTTGTCCACCTGGTCCGATCATCTCTTGGCCAATCTAATCTCAGATGATGTTATGATAAGGTGACCACCTCTTGGCCAATCAAATATCAGATGACGTTATCAGATGTCTGCAAAATTTACGTCACCCTTCTGGACATCTAAGGGGTCCTAGACACCCAGACAGGGGCGATTCCAGACATTTATTTTTGGGGTGGCAAAGTGTATTTCAGGGGGCATGCTCCTACACTAAGGGAAAATTATAAACACTATATAATCCACACACACACTTATGTGATACAGTGAATCCCTTAAAGTGAAACCCTGCAACCTAAAGTTCTATGTCTGAAATTATGTCAAGCATTAAGGCTATTGGTCACAATCAGTTCTCTTAATTTGGGTGGCAAATCATATTTCTGGAGGGGCAAATGCCACCCCCTGCCACCCCTTAGAACCGTCCCTGCACCCAGGCATCTTCACTCCCTAATCTTCAAGGTCGCGCACCTGGTCTCTTACAGTGGAAACTTCCCAACGATGGCCTGGTATCACACAGTAAATGTTGCAGCGCCAATTCAACACCCAGAGAGTTCACCTAAGTCCAAATGATATCAAATCAACTCTCAAAGTGTTAAACGAGCACCGCAGAACCCACCGTGCACTTGGACTTTCAGTCAGTCACATTGTATGTGGAGAGGGACTCTCTATTATTATATGGTTATATCTAGGGATAATCACCTTTATCTTTTTTCATAAATAAACCTTTAATAAGGACCAATTTAACGCCAACCTAATGTACTAACTAATATGTTTTTTCTTCTCCTTTCTTTAAGGCATAGGCGTTTAAGTTAAGGCACACACACACACACACAGACATTTGCCCACATACAAGCCTCCACTTGGCTGTCTGCCCAGATTTTGGCCTCTTATCAGGCGCAGCTGCCCTCACTAACACACACACTCCAGTTTCTGTGTCTCTGTTCAACATAAGAGAATTAAGATATTAAAAGTAAAAATGCAAATATAATAGAAATAAAAGTATATAAAAGTAATAATAGTAATATAAATATAATGCAAGTAATATAATATACTGTTCGTTTTTATTATCCTTTAGGTGCAAGCACTAACTAATCTGTCACTCTATATACCAGATTTCCTCCACATATTCCCCCCTTTGAGGCTTATTAAGCCTCATGAGAGTGCGAATTCCATCTGGTATCCTTCTAGGGACCTTTGCATTCCCGAGACGGTTTTTGAATGAAATTTCCCTGTTTATACGTTTCCTACATCATTATTTAAGTACGTCTTATAGTCTTAAAGATTACAAATTATAGATATAGATAATATGCTACTATTACTAACTAGCGTGTAAATATATATGAAGTTTCATAAGTGTGAGCATAAGCATTATCGTTAGAGTGATCCTTATTTGATCAACTCCCCTAGGTATTAACACTACTTCATCTATTCTAAGATCCTTGGGTCTCCCGGGAGGGGCCCATGCTCATCCTCTTTAACTTCCCAGACTTCTTCTTTTACTGAGGGAACCTCTATCGGCGGATCTGCATCATGCAAGACCCTTTTGATAGGTACTTCTTCGGGCGCATGGTTACGACTACTTTCAGCTGGTCAAGTCAGTCTTCCGACTGGGTGAACCCCTGCCTTGGGCGCTCCTCTACTCTGCAAGAGCCTCACTAGCATCGCTTTGCGCTAGCATCGCTTTGCTAGGGGTCATTTTGCCAGCGGTCACATCCCTTCTTGGGGAATCACCATCCACTTGTCGTGTCAAACTGCCATGCTGAGTAGCGTCACGTTTGTACGTTCGGGCCCTTTGAGCTCCCTCAAACTGGGCTTCTTCCTTTTACAGAATTTCGCCTTCTTTTAGATTTAGGATGGACCTCTCCTGGGGGACCTCAAGTCATCGTCTAGGTTGATTAACATGTGGTTACATATAACGCATATATCTGTATAATATAGTGAGCACTCGGCCTACTCATAATACTACTTAATCTATGCATAGGCGTACACTAACTTAAGCATTAACTAATAAACGTGCTGATAAACTAATAAACTTAATCATAAAAGCGTAAAAATAATCATAATGATAAGTGTAATAAGCAAGCGGAAATCTACCCTAATCACGGAGATCACTGGCGGCCTTGCGTGTGAGGGCTAGTCCTCAAATCAAAATTAACGTTACCTATATTGAATATATATAAAAGCTTCTACATGCAGGTGTACCCCCAGCCCAGCTTATGCAACCAGTCTGCCTCCTTTCTGCACTCCTTTTCACTCCCTTGGACTACTGTTTGCACAAGTCGGGCACACACACAAGTGGGGTATTATGTACAGAAAACTCTCAATCGTCCTTCGTTATCCCAGGCAGTTAAAGCCTGGGCCATCTAAGTGGTCCAGCAAAGTGTCGGGCACCACACCGTTTTCAGTCCACATGACTGGCTGACACTGTATTCTACCTTAATCTCTTTTCTTTTGACTTATATATTTTCTTTACATTTTATCATATCGTTAATGGGACTGCTAAAACTCTCCATAACAACCTCTTCACACCTTGCAACTTCTCAGTTGATCAACACAGACTTTTCATGTACTTCAACACAGTTATATGGCGACCCCTGTTCCTTTAAATAATAAACCAACATAATTCAGAAAAGAACCTCCTGCTTGTCACGGTAGAGATAATAAATAAACAAAAAGGCAGTTAACACATAACAAAAGAGCACGAAACAAAACATAAACTAAAGGTAATGAGAAACACAGGTCGCAAACTAAAACAACGTAGGACATAGAATGAAATGAAATGAAATAAAATGAAACAAAATGAAATTATAGAGATTTTCTGAAAGAGGAGAAAGAAATAAAAGTCAATCGCTCCTATAATGTCTCCACCAACTTCATCAAATATGATTAATAATAATAATAATAATAATAATAATAATAATAATAATAATAATAATACGAAGAATGGAATAAAACAATATAAAATAGAATAGAATGTCATATTCAAGGTAAGAATAAGAAATGAAAATTAAAATAGAAGAAAGTATAGGGAAAGTAAGAAATAGAATCAGTACACAAAATAAGGAAAATAAACCAAGTAAAGACATAGGTAAATCTTGGCCTGACATAAAACAAAATGTAAGAATAAAACCATGTAAAATAGAAATAAAACAGCTAGAATAATATCACAATCAAGATGAACGAATGGAAATCAGTGTGAATTGAAACAAAATCAAAAACTCCCTACCTCCCCCCTTTGCGACACTAGCTTTCGCATACAGGGAGTTTCACACTCGGCTTGACTGGAACCCCTTTTCTTGAAACCCCTCATCTTGAACCCTGTCCATTAGTTCATAGAGACGATTTTCAACTTCTGTGTCAAGTACATTTTCCCTTCTGGTGAGTTCTTCCATTGGGCCTGGGACTATCAGTTGTTTCTCAATGACATTAGCGAAAGTTTTAGAACAGATCCTCCCACAGCATGCAGTTATACAACACACCAGGGCACCCACTATCACTATACCTAACATCACCTTAAGTACCCAGCCCAGAATAGTGGTCCCAAAGGAGCCTCTGGTGTTTGTTAGTGACGCCCAACCTGATGAGAAGAAGTTTCCTACCCCTGACCATTCTAACCCTTTGTCCTTCCCTGCATGGTAATGGGCTACATCTCTTACTCGTATCAAACTGGACATGGCCTCCCGGAATTGGTTATCTAAATCAGGGCTATTCGCTGGAGGTATCCATGTACATCAATCTTCCCCAACTATCGCACACATGCCTCCTTCTTTTGCTGCTAGCCAATCAACTACCAGATGTAATTGGAGCGTCATTTTATTGTTTGCGACCAAGCTCTCGGTTAACCCATTCAGTCTTTCATTGAGGACATCCAACGCTGTTATTGTGTAATTCATGAATTGTTGTTGATTGTAATAAACAAAATTTATCCATTTAATGTTCTCTGAAACCTTCAGTGCTGTCCCAATGATTGGTATTGCAGCTACAAATCCCCCTATAACCCTATTCCGGGCAGTGAATTCGGGTGGCACGTCTTCTATTGAGGTCATTTTGAAACTCGTCAGACTCGAGTCGGAGGATCTTTTAGACCGTTTGATAGCATTGTCTATGTAGTTAGTGGAATTTAATCTGGATAGGGGAAGGATATTTGTTCTCTGCCCTATCCTCACCCACGCACATGTACCTGACCAATTCCATGGCATCCTCCCAGTCATCCCCAAGGTCTTTGGAGATGGTACTACGCCAATTTGTCCTATTTTGAGCCGGCCATAAAAGCACTCATATTTTGCTGTTCTGTCTACTGTATAGTCTTTTATCCATGCATCTTGGGTTTCAATTATGTTTGAGAACTTTCTTTTACATACATCCAATATTAGTTCCCCATTCTGGAAACTGTTGGGATTGTCCCAAGGAAGGTCTACACTAGGGATGCAAATTATCGATTAATTCATTAATGATTAGTTGATAGCCTTATCGATCGATTAATTGATAAGCGGCGTTTTCTCCCCAAAATCTCAATGTTTCTGGAAAAACCTACTAAATCTAAAAATGTTAATTAAAAATTGAGATAAAGTACCACATTTAAATTAATTCTATTTCAATTCTTTAATCCAAAAGTGAAATATTCACACTATTCACAGCCCTCTTCACACACACTCTTCACATGTCCATTTCACCTGGGTCTCTTGTCAGTTGAATTGTCGATTAATTGCGATTAATGTTTTTTAATTCATTAACACATTGATCGATTAAAGTCGATTACTCGATTAATCGTTTGCATCCCTAGTTTGCACTACCAATTTCAAGTACACACCAGGGAAATTAAAAAAATTCCACATCCCCACCCCAGGCAGGAAACCCAGGCACCACTCCAGATTCCTCTTGTCTCCACACATCTAACAAGGAGAACAGGACCGGAATGGCATATGTTTTCAACCACTGCTTAGAGCATGCATAACAGTCCCCTTCAGGATATAGAGACCTGCCCAGTGGAGCCAGGCATTGGTCTCAAACCATTCAGAAATGTCATTCATTAGTTCACGCTTCTTGCGGAGACGTCCTGGATTAGCCTCCCACCGACTCATGTAAATGTCGGCAGGGGACCAACTATCAGGGTCCTTAGTTGTTCGCTGAAGACATGCAAAATAGTTCTGATCACCTTCCTGCATGCCTGTTACCTGCATCATAATTCTTTTCTGCTCGACATCGTTCCAAACCTTTGCCCTAATGTCTTTTGCAACATGTATTTCGCGCGGCTCTTCCTGCTGTCCGCTGCTAAAATTAGCCAGTCTTTTAAAGCCTCCTGACTGCCACATCCACACAGATTCATATGTGTCTGGGGTGTAGAGACATGTCATAAGGGCATCGTCTCCTGATACCTCGGAGCCAACAGGGGTGCTTTGGGCTACCTGCGGGTCATCCCTGCCCAACCCCCTCTCAAGTTCAACGCCCTCAGGTGTCAGGGTCATAACCTTGGTCAACTCTGTCTGTGTGTCCATTTCTCCCATTCCTCTGTTGCCTGAGCTAGTTATGCCTAGCATTACGTCTTCCTGGGGGATATCTGTTCCTAGGTGTGTCTGTGTCTGTGTCTGTGTCTGATTTGCTTTCGCTTTCAGACTCACCATACTCCCAGTATGCTGCTGTAACTGGGTCATCGTCAGTTCCGAAGAGGTTAGGTCTGGATAATAGTTTGGCTTGTTGTACTGCATAGTCATCGGGGGAACTCTGAGAGGAGTCTTTCCCATGCACCCCCGTCGTCAGCTGCTGAATCAGTCCATGACCCACCTGATGGTGCGGGTCTACGGAAAGTTTTTTGGGGTCAAGGAGTTCATCGGGGAGGAGGTCTTCGACATGCTCTTGCTCTGCCCCGTGCCCTCCCACACTTTCTTGTTCACTGGGCGGTTGGGAGTCTCTTCCTCGGGGCCCAACGCCTCCTGGCTCGGGCCCATATTCTGGTGGAATGTTTGGGTCGTTAAGGTCCTCTAGGAACCCTCTGCTGACGAAAGGTTGATCTGATGGCCACCTCTCAATGTCTGGAAGGTCGTCTCCGACGTTGAGGGGGCTTGGACGTTCCTCATGGGATCTCCTCTGCTCCACGCCTTCCTCTGGCTCCTCTCCAGGTGCTTCTGGTTCCTCCGCTGGGGCCGGCTGTCCGTCATCGATGGTTGTAGATTCGTCCGCTCCTCCGGGCTCTGCATTTGTACCCACGTCGACTTCTCCTCCTGGCTCGGCGACTGGATCATCCTGCTGCTCAGGTCTGCCATTCTCTGGGTCATCTCGTCCGCGGTCGCTCGGCACTGCAGGTACACTCCCCTCATCCCCTCCTTCATCGGGCGCGGGGCTACTGGATGGGTCTCTGGCGGTAATCGGATCCACGTTTTCTCCTGGATCTCGGCCCTCCTGGAGCTCTGGATCACCGCTACGGTTACCTGCTGATAAATACTAGGGAGAAAAGAGAGAAGGAGCCCCAGGCCTAGAAGGCCCAGGAGATATCGACGGAGTTTGGGACGGCCCTCCGTCTTCATCCCGACCTGGGTCTGCTCCCCCTTGGTGGTCCGTCACTGTCATCATCATTGTCACCCCCTCTTGGGGAGGACTCGGGAGGTGGCGGGTCATTCTAGCCTTCGGATTCCCCACTTGTTCTTGGGGCCCTGTAACAACAGTTTAGGCAATACCACACATCTGATCATTTAACTCTTACCGCTCTTCCAGTGGCCTTCACTACCTTGTATGGTCCCTCCGCTCTAGGGTCCAGATCGGTTGAACACTCCCAGGAACACGTAGTCCCCTGGACGCACCGGCAGCCCTTCTTCCTCAGCATTCTTCCCCAGACGTCTTTCTCTTGCCTGTTGCTCATTATAAATAGTTTTGTGAATATTACACAGTTGCAAAATATACTGTCTCATTTCTCGACTCAACGCCTCGGCGGGCGGCCTCTGTGCATCTCGTAATCTTGGGGTTGGCATAGCCCTCCCCGTGAGCATTTCCTGTGGTGTCAAGTGGGTGCTTCAATCTACCTCACACCTCATTTTCACCTCATCCACCCAATTCAGACCTGTTCTTTGAGTGATTTTCAACACCTTAGCATACCATTTGCCCTCTACACCATGCCTTGGCTTTGAGGATGAAATATACACCCAAATCTCAACCTCATTCGCATGCTCTGAGCTACCTTTTTCCACATGTTGGCGACAAAAGCCCCCATTGTGGTATTCCAAACTTATGGATGAGTTCCCTTATCAAAGGTTAGTCACTTTTCATCTTGCTTTGGGCTAGGATATGCTTCGACCCATCTTGAGAATCTACACACCACTACTAACACGTACCTCATATCTCTCACTGTCTTGTTCATGTCTATATAGTCCATTTGTAAGTGTTTAAATGGCCCATCAACTGCTCAATGACGAAGTGGAAGGGATATTTTGCAAATTACGCATCCCTGCGAGTTAGTTATTGCCATGGCCTGCTACTTCCACTAATTCAAGAGCAGTTGGGTGCACACTAGAGGTTAGACAAGTTGGTTCTAGGTACACTTGTCATCTACGCTCATGTTGTTCTTCCTATTTTGGGAACAATGTCGTGCTCAATGATCCGTCATGCCACATGCAAAATACAAATTATTTCTTCATCTCTCACTTATACACTCTGCGTGTCCTTTACCCCTCCCTCTCCCCTTTGCACTGCAGCCACTCACTGGACTCTCGGTCTCTGGGAAAGAGAGTGCTCGAAAATCGTGATATAGTGTTACAAAATATTTTCTTTTTATTAGTTGTGTTCTATTAGTTTTAATTGTATGTATATGTATAATAGCAGTGCTAGTCTTGAGCTACAGTGCACAGTGAACACTTCACTCTCACCTTAGGTGGTTATTTTCACTTCACCTATAGCAGTGGTTCTCAAACTTTTCCATCATTCCCCCTCCGGAGGGTCTGGATGCTTCCGAGCCCCCCTCGAAGCAACAACAAACAGCAAACTGATTTTACGATCACTGCGCTGTCCAGAATCAAAGGAAAGGAGACTGGTGAGATAAAACATAGAGGGACTGCAGTGGAATACATATGTGTGTTCCTACAGTATATGATAATTAATAATATCATGGTTATTATTATGATGCTTAAAACATAGCGAGACAGGAAATCATTTCCTTTAGGGAAAAAACAGAACAAGATCAGATGTCACACGCCCCCCCTGTGATGGCTCCGCGCCCCCCCAGGGGGCTTACGCCCCACTTTGAGAAACACTGACTTATAGCGTAGTTTCCCTCTTTCTTTTTCTAATTACCAAGGCTCCACCTTGTATTTGCTTACAGTAGGTATGATCCACATTCATTCCTCACTTATCTGTGTAGAAACCTTTTTTAAAGTGGACATATTGTGAAAAAACACTTTGTTAGGGCTTTCCTACTCTTGTTTTGGTCTCTACTGGTCTTGCATACACTCCAGATGTGAAAAAAAAATCATCCAGCCCCTTTCTGTGAGTCACCAGGCGAAATTTGACACCGCCTCCTGTGAGCCAGTTAGCAGTTCACACACCTTATTTCAGTTCTCCTCCTTTTCACACACACGTTGCTTATCTTACACTCTCTCACACACATAGGCCCTACTGCAAGAGACACGTCTCTGTCTACCCCTCTTACTCACACACATTAAAAAGACAAAACATGCCTCTCTCCCACACAAAGTCAACAGACTTGCATACCAGTTGGAGCTACTTCTCCCTCACACTCTAATTAACACTAAAACTTCCATTAACCCTAAAATCTGTATGAGCACTGTCTATGTCCATACTGTCTTAAGTCCATGTATAAGTACTGTCTATGTCTATACTGTCTACGTCCTTACCTAGATTAGTCCATGTCTGTATGGGAAAGCAAGAAATGTAATTTCAAATTCTTTGTATGACCAGTGCATGTAAAGAAATTGACAATAAAACCTACTTGACTTGACTTGATCTCCAGGGGTACGACTCCTTGTTATAATTGTCAAGTGATACGCTTAAACACTTCTCATGGCAACGCTTATCATATGTTACTTCAACCTCATGTTTCTAAATATTAGAGACTTCAAACATTATTTTTATCAATACATTGGCTTACTACAAATTCGAAAACCATATAATGAATTCTTGACGTCCACCTCTAAATCAGACATGTATACTAAAAGTTGACACGTATACCAAAAATGAGTGTTCTGACACGTATGCTATAGATATTAAAACATACTGATGGCTCCTGTTTGTCTCAGAGGCTCTCAAGGTCTTCTGCAGGCACCCCTTATCAGCAGGCCTAACTATCAACATGCACATTTCTGTGGCAGAGACAGAAAGACACTCAATATTGAAACCTCCAACAGTGTATGCTAAACCACCTGTTTGTCACTGCAAAGGCAGTATAATTCATCCAAAATTCTACAATATGACAATATCTGTTTGTTTTCAAAATGACATTGCACAATTTAATTAAAAGTGTTAAAATAAATGAATTTAAAATGTTTTTAATCTATAAAAAACCTTGATCCTATATTAAGATGAGTTAACAGTCCTTTTATCTCAGGGGGTACAGATCACAAATTCCAAAATCGTCTATAATACGCATTTCACTATAATGGCAAAATATACACCAATCTTGAAGTCAAATTTACTACCATTTAATACCCTTTTTCACTACCTTTAGATTATTTTTTACAACCATCACAACACTCCGATGTGAGTATTAACAAGACATTTTTGTCATTTCTACCTCCTTAACATTTCATTACACTTTCGCTTTTTGCACAAAGACGCCCTAAAGAGAGCTGTGCGGCGGGACGGTACCATGCTCAGGGTACCTCAGTCATGGAGGAGGATGGGGGAGAGCACTGGTTAATTACACCCCTCACCAACCTGGCAGGTTGGCAACTTGACGCCCTAACCGCGTACCCATGACTGCCCTCAGATACAAAATCAACCATTTTTTGTCAAAATGGTACAACTAAAAAAATAATACTGTACCTCGTTTTTCAAAATATAATACCTTTTGAGCAAATTTACTACTTTTAAAGCCATTCAATTTTGGCTTTTTAATTTATCAACTTTTAAAACCCTGCATACACCCTGTACTAATTGGTCAAATGTGCTTTGATATGTTGAAAAACAGTTGTGCTTGCAATTTTAGCCCATAAGAGGTTTAATCTGTATGTTAGATATTATTTTCACTTCCACAATCCACCTATCAATATCAATCCATCTTAATCAAATTTTCTAATTCTATTAATAATGTACCTCCTTGAACCAACTCCGATACACAAAAATCACCACCAACAAAAATGCTTCGAGCTCTCAGGGTTAAGAGACAAAACATCTGCACACAATTACACCTGTGTTGAACATTCAACACACATGCACACATACTATATACGCGGGCACACACTCACAAGCCGAACCTCTCATAAATACTCTACAGTGCATACTCACTGCTCCAGTAGTTTCTCGCTGGAGCTCCATTCACTCCCACATGCATACTTCCTGACCCCTCGATACTTTCTCCTCTGTTGTGCCTCTCTCCCCTCAGATTCTCTTCCTGACTCTCTGCTCTTTAGGAATGGGGCACTTGGCCTTCATATGTCCCTTCTGCCTACAGTTCCAGCATACCGGATTGTTCTGCTGGCCCTTTTCTTTTTGTGTCCCACCTCCCTGCCAATTAACAAATTCCTGTTCTCCTTTTTGTAGGCTTTGCTTACTTATTTCTTTAATCTGCATTTCTGTCAACATAACTGCTGCTTCCTCAGTCCTCTGTAAGTGTTTCGCTTCGCTTTCCACTCCCTTATCAGTTTCAGACAGGTTCTGTAGGACTGGCAGCACTAAGGCCGTAAGGTTCATTATCATCACTTTGTGTTCATCGTTACTTTGTGTGATTCTTTCTCCCTCTTGATTTTGTTCAGCCAACCACTGGGAGACCACATGCATTACCTTAAAGGCAGAACACTTAGTAGATGTTTCTATCACCGTTCCTGCCACCGTGTAGGTGGATGGATTAGTGGGCTGTTTTTCAATAACAATACGTTGCATTTCATTCACAAGTCTGTCATACAAGAAATACAGACAAAACTCCCATTTAAGACAATTTGATTATTTTTTCCTCTCTGTATTCTTCATATAAATATCAACTGACTAGTAGTTCTAACCACAGTCACACAATGCATGTACTTCACATTCAGAATAAGTCGTACTAATATTAAAGCTATCACTTTCAGTCACATACACATAGACAGACAAGGGAAATGAAACCACGCTCTCTCTTTACACCACGCCAGGACAAGACACACACAAGACTGACATTTCACTGACTGACACAAAGTGCAAGACACGACATGTAACAGTTATGGACTGGTACCAACAAGTGGTCAACAATAAACACAGTACAATAAACACTTAACATTCAACATTCAACATTTAGGCCTTTAAGACAAACAGACAAACAAAGAGACAGACAAACATACCGCAGCTAAAAACCCTCAGCTACCCGGGATCCCAAATTTATGACTTGTGAGATAACCTTTTCTCACTAATGCGCATACCACGGCAAAGCCGCAAACCTTCTTGCAAGACAACAAACAAAGACAGACAAACACACCGCAGCTAAAAACCCTTAGCTACATGGGTACCCAAATCCTGTGAGATAACCTTCTCACTGCGCATTCCACGGCAAAGCCGCAAACCCCCTTGCAAGGAAAACAAACAGAGACAGACAAACATACAATACTGACGGCTTATGCAGTAGTCTCTCATCAACAATCTTTTGCCATTCTGAATCATTAATCCTTATGCACAAGTTCTTTTTATTAGAGGTCCCAGAGTCTCACCTCACCCCCACATGGAACTGACATCAAAATCAATTAATTTAAAGCAATGCGCTCACCTTGTAATTTGGTGTTTGGGATCCCTTTTGATGTCACTTCCAGTGGTTGGCGAAGATGACCTCTGTTGGCCTTGACCTCTTCAATATCCTGCCTTCGTGACGCCAGTTTTGTCGTGGTTTCCAATCGATGTGTCAATCACCAGGCCATGTGAATATGGGGTAAAATACGAATAAGTTAGGAGACAAATCATTCAATAGGCAAATACACCGGCATAGTTTGTTGATGGAGACTTTTATTAACTCGACTCAGGTTAGGGACATTGTAGAAGCAAGTTCAACGTACAAGTTTCCAATGCAATACATCTTAGACTTGAAACATTTCAGCAAGACAACAAGTTTTTGTAAAACCAAAGTTTTCTCCGGAGGCTAAGTTTTCTCCGGAGGCTAAGTTTTCCTCGGAGACTAAGTTTTTGTCAGAGGCTAAGTTTTTGTCAGAGGCTAAGTTTTTGTCAGAGGTTAAGTTTTTCTGAGAGACTAAGTATTTTCAATAAACTAAGTCCCACAAACCAAAGTCGAGAATTACTTACTGCAAAGCCAGACAGCAAAGTTGATCAACTGAGGAGATGCGTCAGGTTGTCTCTTGGGATTCCGTTGGCATTGTCCTCTCGAGCTCTGGACTGGCCAGCTTTTATGCTACCAGGTCTGGGGCATCTTGTACACCTGACCAATCCCTGTCCTTTGTCCACCTGGTCCGATCATCTCTTGGCCAATCTAATCTCAGATGATGTTATGATAAGGTGACCACCTCTTGGCCAATCAAATATCAGATGACGTTATCAGATGTCTGCAAAATTTACGTCACCCTTCTGGACATCTAAGGGGTCCTAGACACCCAGACAGGGGCGATTCCAGACATTTATTTTTGGGGTGGCAAAGTGTATTTCAGGGGGCATGCTCCTACACTAAGGGAAAATTATAAACACTATATAATCCACACACACACTTATGTGATACAGTGAATCCCTTAAAGTGAAACCCTGCAACCTAAAGTTCTATGTCTGAAATTGTCAAGCATTAAGGCTATTGGTCACAATCAGTTCTCTTAATTTGGGTGGCAAATCATATTTCTGGAGGGGCAAATGCCACCCCCTGCCACCCCTTAGAACCGTCCCTGCACCCAGGCATCTTCACTCCCTAATCTTCAAGGTCGCGCACCTGGTCTCTTACAGTGGAAACTTCCCAACGATGGCCTGGTATCACACAGTAAATGTTGCAGCGCCAATTCAACACCCAGAGAGTTCACCTAAGTCCAAATGATATCAAATCAACTCTCAAAGTGTTAAACGAGCACCGCAGAACCCACCGTGCACTTGGACTTTCAGTCAGTCACATTGTATGTGGAGAGGGACTCTCTATTATTATATGGTTATATCTAGGGATAATCACCTTTATCTTTTTTCATAAATAAACCTTTAATAAGGACCAATTTAACGCCAACCTAATGTACTAACTAATATGTTTTTTCTTCTCCTTTCTTTAAGGCATAGGCGTTTAAGTTAAGGCACACACACACACACACAGACATTTGCCCACATACAAGCCTCCACTTGGCTGTCTGCCCAGATTTTGGCCTCTTATCAGGCGCAGCTGCCCTCACTAACACACACACTCCAGTTTCTGTGTCTCTGTTCAACATAAGAGAATTAAGATATTAAAAGTAAAAATGCAAATATAATAGAAATAAAAGTATATAAAATTAATAATAGTAATATAAATATAATGCAAATAATATAATATACTGTTCGTTTTTATTATCCTTTAGGTGCAAGCACTAACTAATCTGTCACTCTATATACCAGATTTCCTCCACAGCACTCACACACTCACACACACACACACGCACACGCACACAAGCACACGCACACACACACACACGCACACGCACACGCACACGCACACACACACACACACACAGACAAACCCACGCACACGCACACAGACACACACAGACACACACAGACACACACACAGAAACAGACACACAGACACACACACACACACACACACCCACACCCACAGACTCAGACACAGACACACACACACACGCGCACACACACACACACACTGCGCGCGATGTACATGTTAGGCGATCTATGTTCGAGCCATGTGCTGTGCCACAGGAGCCGTCTAGTGTTACTCACCCCTCACCCCTCTTAACCATTAACACACACACACACACACACACACACACACACACACACACACACACACACACACACACACACACACACAGGCGCGGAGTGGCCGTCGGGAGATCGGGGACTTGTCCCGGTGGGCCGCGGCCGTCAAATGTAATAAAGAGGCCGCACTGCGTTCTTGGCCGGCCCTGAAGTTTGAAGGTGGTACTTACAAGCACTGACTTCCCATTTTTCACTTCCCTACATTGCAATCTGACGGACTAGCCAGTATTTATACCGTATACCAGACGGCAATACCTCACTGACGGTGTCAAACAGTAAATTGGCCACACCCCTTCTCTACTGATAATTTTCATACGCCGTAGATCGCGGAAGTTTACAAGATCTTAGTAACACAGTTTCGTTTTCAGTATTTGAAGAACCTGTGATATGTATATTGGTTACCAAAGGATGGAAATATTAATAAATTATGATTTATTTTCCGATTTCCACACGACTGTTACAGTTTACAGTCTTTCCAGTCCAGATTCACTTGCTCTGTGGTTATTGACTTGGGTTACGAACAGACTCCACCAAGTGGTAAGGAAGAGAACTGCACCTAACAGAAGCAATGGGTTTTGTTTTGATTTGTTAGACCTACCAGTATATCTCCTTATAGTCGAAATTATATTATTATCATACATATATTTATATGTGGTACATTTAGGATGTAGCCTATGTCTGAAGAAATGGAACAAAATAATTACCACACAAGATTCTGATGTGACCAGTGCTGGGTGTGTAGGCTAATAAGCTGTGGATTAAAGTAGAGTGATTGCAAGAAACAAAGACATTTGCTGCGACGAAGACAGCGTTTTAAGGTAGGCCTACACCGTTTGTTTATACATTTTGTTGACTTATGGTTGTGGTTTGAAGTAGCTAAGTTTGGCTTATTTGCTGCATGGTGGGTTTATTGCACAATGTAGACAGACTTTTTGTAAGCTATAGGCTACTATACTATATTTTGTAAGCCTACTCTTCTAAAAATCCCCACACTCAAAACTTTGTGCCCATGCTCATCCTGTCTTCCTTAAACGATATTTCAATTTCAAACTATCAAAATGACAGTGGAGTGCACATTTGCATGGAACAGTAGCGTGATGTAGCCTAACCTAGTAGGCCTATGAATGCTTTGGACTGTGATGATGGCTCCAGTGGTGTAGTCTACTTTTTGAAGTGGGTATACTGTATATTTGAGCATTTTTTGATGTGTGTATAGTCTACTGTATATATTTGTGCTATTGTAAATAATGGATCAATCAATTTTAAGTGGGTATACTGTAATCCCTGAAGTTTTGAAATGGGTGCGTATACCTGCGTTTTACGTAGACTACACCACTGGCTGTGCATTTCATCAAGGTGTAGGCTACAATTCTCCACTTCAGGTTGATATTTTGACAACACTAATGTCCACATGTAGTACGACTGCAGATTTCGTGGCTTTTGTCTTTTTGGTTAGGAAACCATGTTGTTCGCTTTGTTTTTTTTTTGTTTTTTGTTTTTTTTTAAAAAGAGGGCCGCCAAGGGGAAAATTCTCCCGGTGGGAAAAGGTGGGCCACTCCGCCCCTGCACACACATACGCGCGAACACACACACACACACACACACACACACACACACACACACACACACACACACACACACACACACACACACACCATTACCCAGACCAAGCAGATGTGCCCCCCTCACACACACACATGCATGTACGCATGCACGCGCACACACACACACACATACAAACACAGGCATGCACACATACAAACACGTGCGTGCGCACACACGCACAGACACACATGCACAAACACAGTGACACATGCACGCACACATGTCTATGTATACGCACAAAGACGTACGAACACAAAGACGTGGGCGTGCCTGCAAACACACATACACATACACACACAAACACACACAGTGACACATGCACACACACACACGTCCACGCACAAAGACGTAAGCACACAAAGATTTAGGCATGCCTGCAAACACACACACACACACACACACACACACACACACACACACACACACACACACACACACACACACACACACACACACACACACACACACACACACACACACACACACACACACACACACACACACACACACACACACATACACACACACACACCAAAGTCTATTTTCTGAGAAAGACACAGAAGAAACTAACACCACAAGCAACACAAATAGGTCTTGCGGAAACCTTGATGAAAGCACTAGGTGTTCCTGAGAGTGCAGACTTCAAATATGCCAAACGGGCTAAAAATAAACCTGCACCATTAAACAGGTGCTTATTGGATAGAATGGGACTGCAAATCGCATCTTTTAAAAATATTTTTCTCTTTTTTAGCTTTGTTAATCACAGGAGGATAGTATGAGAAGTGGACAGGAAGAGAATGGGGAAAGAGACGGGGAGGGGTCTGCAAATGACCCGGGCCGGGAATCGAACCCGGGTCAGTCGTATGGCAGACGAGTGCCCTAACGTTAGGCCACAGTAAGGCCCGCAAATCACGTCTTATTACTTGATATTAATAAAACAAACATACTATGGAGCAAAAAAAAGTCTACAGACCAACTCGTACTACTTTACATTACTTACCACGTTTGCACGGCACTTTTGTTTATTATTTATGGGCTGTGCTCATCTCCTTCCTCTTTTATTTGATAGAAAATCTCATATTTACATCATCCCACCTACCTCAGGATGCAGGATCTCCAGGCCATGAAGCAAATGAAACATCTGGCAAGAAATACTTTTCATTTGACAGGAGTACAAAACCAACCCAGAAAATGAATGAACAGACTACACAGATAATCACAGCTATTTGGTTCTCAGAAGTTTGCAGAAGTGTGTGTGCATGCATGTGTGTGTGTACATGCATATGTGTGTGTGTTTGCATGTGTACGTGCGTGTCTTTATGCATGTGTGTGTTTGTGTTATCATGCGTGTGAGTGTGTGTGTGTGTGTGTGTGTGTGTGTCTTTTTAAATGTGTGTGTTGTGAGTCTGCTTGTGTGTTTTTGTTGTTGTAGAAAGCAGACATTATTGAATTATGAAATTGGAAATGTGCTTTATGAAGTAAAACCACTGCAGGTCAAGACGGAGGGGGGAAAAACAATCAATATATGGATATTTAAATTCCACAAACACGCGGCTGATGCAACTTGATAAAATTTGGTGCAATACTGTACACTTATGGCGCTCACACTGCGTGAACTACTTTCACACACAGTCACACACAGACACACACACACACACACACACACACACACACACGCACACACACACACACACACACACACACACACACACACACACACACACACACACACACACACACACACACACACACACACCCTCTCAGTGTGAAGTGAGACAAACAGATAACCCTACCCTGCTGGGCCAAGCTGCTCTCCAAGAGACATTATCTGTGTGTGTGTGTGTGTGTGTGTGTGTGTGTGTGTGTGTGTGTGTGTGTGTGTGTGTGTGTGTGTGTGTGTGTGTGTGTGTGTGTGTTATGTACAGTAAGTCTATAGTACAAGTCTATAGTCTATAGTACAGTAAGTATATAGGCCACATGCTGTATACATGTATACGTGTGTATAGGTCTGTGCAGACTGATCTCACTAAATTCCGTGAAAGGAACATGGACTCCTCAAAAATTGTGTGTTGGGGTCATGGAAGCACAGATGTTCCCACAGCACTGTGTTAAAGGACAAATGCAGTCAAGTTCAGTCAAACATGCAGTTGTAATGGATGCTCACACTACCCTGGACTTTTTTTTTTCTTCAGCCTTTTCCGAGATCCTGGTCATTGTAATGGGGGCAGCGCTTTGTTTACATTTAAAAAAACAAAACATTTTTATTTATTCCCAAAAACATCCAAAAGGTTATACAACATCAGCAGACAGCTAGCAAATAGCTATACCTTTTGTATTGTAGTAGGTCTATGTTAAAAAAATCTTTTAAGTAAACAAACGCTGCCCCCATTAGAATAGCTCATATCTTGGAAAGGGCTAAGCTGAAAAATGTGGCATCACCAGGTACTGACAAGTCAAGGGTAGCGTGAGCAATACAACAGCATATTGAAATTGACTGAACTGGTCCTTTAAGTCCATCATAAGAAAACTGACAAACCAGTGGTAAAATATCTTACCTTTTCGAGTCGGTCCATATCTAATTATAATTTCCAAACAAAAGAATAACCATTTAAGTTGTGCCAAGACCAAAGCAATCCCTAACCTTAACCTGTCAGTAAAGACTTTAGAGATATCTTTTTCCACTTGGTTGAAAGCCTAACAAATCCTTGTACAACTGTAAACAAAAGAATGCTAGCAGTACAAGCTGCACCCAGACCAAAACAATCCCGAACCGTCCACCCATTTTTGATTTTCACATATTTGCAGTATTTACAAGCATTATTCATGAATGTTGTTAGGAATGGCTGTACCTTTAATATTAATCTGTGGTGCTCCCCGTGTCGTTGCTTTCCCCTTTACCATACAGAGCCTAATTGGAGAGGAGGAGTAGCCTAAGGACCAGCTGGCTGATTGCGTCCTGAATAAGAGGGCCGGCTGTTCCGGTGCTCGCTCTCTCTCTCGGCTCGCCACGCGCCGGTCGGTCGCTGGAGCTCTTGATTCATGCCATTGCCAAAACTTGTTTGAAAATAAATATCCATTGTAAATGACGCTGCGGTGTGGTCTCCCATTTTATGTTGGGGTCGCCTAGAGCCTGGCGGTCCTAACATATTGGGGGCTCGTCTAAGTCCAGACTTATATCCTGGGCAACAATTTTTTTCACGGTACACGTCTTAAATGGCGTATCCGAAACACCTGTACGTGAGGTCCTAATTGCTCACGGACTGCGTGTAAGGGGGAACCCCCGCAGCGGCATTTGTTTAGTGACGTAGTCTGTGGCGTGCGCAGGGATTCCCTCCAATTTTGCATGGGGATTCCCTTTCATTTATATCGGCGTCGTTGTATTTTCACGTCTGAGGGGTATAGTATGGGGGGATTCTGCCTCAGCTGAAGAGAAATTTAGGGACTTCAAGGAGCTACGTGCAAACCCTGCCGTAGGTGAGACCGCCCAAAAGTTTATTATTTTCCATGTGTGGCATGTCGAACGGGGGGGGGCCGTATGTGGCTCAACCGCGGGGGCATGTGAAGACCTAGGCATTGGAAATAGTTTTCTTGTGTAGATGCAGGGCGCTCCAGATTTAATAGCTGTAGTCCTTCGTTGTGGCAGGATTCCACCTTTAGTCAGACGTGTTTTGTGACCCTTATTTATTTTTTCGACGTCCGATTATTTTCTTTGGAGAGAGAGAGCATTTTGGTTGTTTTTTTTGTTTTGTTTTGTTGGCATGATATAAATATCCGATGGGTAGGCTATATTTGGAAATATTGTAGCGTTGGCATGGTAGCGTTGGTTTAAGGGGTTCGAGGGGACGGTAGCGTTGGTGGGTCAGTAAAAAAACAAGGAAAGTGCGTTGGGTGGATTTGTAGCCTACTGGTAGCGTTGGGTTGGGATCGTTTGGGATGGATGCGGTGGAAGTTTTTTTGTCGGCTCCGTCTAAGGAGGGGCTGCGGCTGCTGACTAAGCAGCAGCTGTTAAGAGTGGCGGCCCATTTTCATTTTGACTCCGACATTTCGAAGGGAATTAAAAAAGTGGAATTGGTGCAGGTCGTTGAACATACATTGAGTGGGAAAGGGGTGTTTAAGGGTGATACGGCGTCGGGGGACTTTGCGCATGTAGTTCAGGAGGGGAAAACTGGTATGGTGACTGCTGCCAGCGTGGACGGCGTAACCTTGACATACGAACAACAAGTACATTTATTGGAATTGCAAGCAAATGAACGTGAAAAGGAGCGAGAACTGGAGTATAAGAAATTGCAGCTAGAGGTAGAACGTCTTAAACTGGTGGGGGAGAGCAGGACGGCGGCTAGTACCGGTGGGTCTGCTTTTTCCCACCAGGGGCGGCTGCCACTAGAACTGAATTTGGCGAATATGATCAAACTTTTGCCCAAGTTCAATGAGCGTGATCCTGACACGTTTTTCGCTCTTTTCGAGATTTTGGCCGTCGATAATGCTTGGACGGATGCGGAGCGTGTATTATTGCTCCAGAGCGTCCTTGTTGGCAAAGCGCAAGAAGCTTTTATTTCGTTAACGGAAGAACAAAGAAAGCGTTACGTCACTGTGAAAAATGCCGTCCTGAAATCATATGAGTTGGTCCCTGAAGCCTATCGATTAAGGTTCAGAAACTGGCGGAAGGGTGATACGCAGTCGCATTTGGAGGTAGCTCGGGAGCTTACAACGTTTTTTAATCGTTGGCGAGTCTCTGAGGGGGCAGACACATTTGACGCATTGTGTGACTTGATGATCGTAGAACAGTTTAAAAACATCGTTCCACCTCGCGTGGCTACCTTTATAGACGAACACTGTGTTAAAACAGTTGCTGAGGCGGCGACGCTTGCCGACAAGTACGTTTTGACACATGGCCAACGCGACTATGCTCCGAGAAATGATTTCCGTCCTGCACGGGGGGGTACGCCGCGTTATGGTCCTCCTGGTGATCGCCCGAATCCGGTCCCTCCGGACACCTGTAGTTACTGCATGGGAAAAAATCATTGGAAGAACGAATGCCCCCTGTTGCGCGCTAGGCGCGAGAATGCTCAACCCAACGCTTGTGCGGCCCCAGTACGCGTCTCAACTAGCGCTGATTATGATCTGCATTTCGCTCCAATTTTGGGTGGTAGGCCTAGCTCTGGGGGGGCGGTGGAAAGTCAGAGCGTCGTTCTGCGTAAAGGGGTGTCCTCTTTTGGGTACGAGCCGTTCATTACTGCGGGGTTTGTATCTCTAGTTGGGGACGGGAAGAAGGTACCGGTTAGGATTTTACGAGATACGGGCGCTTCCGAGTCTTTTGTGCTTCAATCAGTTTTGCCTTTTTCAGATCACTCGGATACTGGAACGTCCGTCCTTATTTGTGGCATGGGGATGAATACCTTCTCGGTACCGTTGCATCGGGTGCAGCTGGAGTCGGATTTGGTGAGGGGGGAGGTCGCTATGGCAGTTCGCCGGTCCTTGCCGGTGGAAGGGGTCCATATTATCTTGGGTAATAATTTAGCAGGAGGTCTGGTTTGGCCCGACTCGGGAGTGTCCCCAGTTGTGACAAACAGATCTGACCTAAACACCGAGTCTGATCAATGTGCAGTCGACTTTCCGAATGTGTTTGCCTCATGCGCAGTCACTCGCGCTATGACCTTAGCTACGGGACACACTGGTGCTGAGGGGGGGATTGAAGACGGCGAGTGTGTGGACCTCTCGGTGCTGCCTCCTACCCTCTCCCGGGCAGAGGTGGTGGAAGCGCAGAGGGCGGACAGCGAGTTAGCGACTCAGTTTGCTGATGCGTTTAGCTCTGAAGACATACGAAGTGTGGCAAATGGATACACAGTCATAAATGATTTGTTGGTACGTAAATGGTCGCAGTCTGGGGGTAAGGTTGTGGATCCGGTGATGCAGATTGTGGTTCCTCAGAAATTTCGTGAGTTGGTCTTGCGGACCGCCCATGGTGACGTGGCAGGTCATTTTGGGGTCCGTAAGACGTACCGTCATCTCTTGCTGCATTTTTACTGGCCCAGAATGAAACGCGACGTCAGTCAGTTTATTAAAACCTGCCATGTTTGTCAACTGACTGGAAAACCAAATCAAGTTGTGAAGCCTGTTCCTTTATGTCCCATCCCACCGATTGGAAAACCTTTCGAGCATTTAATAATTGACTGTGTGGGTCCTTTGCCACCTTCCAAGTCGGGGTGCCGATACTTATTAACTGTCATGTGTCAATCCACTCGTTACCCGGCTGCCTATCCCATTCGTAGCATTAAAGCGAAGTCGGTAGTGAAGGCTCTCACGCAGTTCATAACCATATTCGGAATACCGAGGGTCGTCCAAAGCGACAGAGGGACCAATTTTACCTCTAAAATGTTTGGCAGCATTTTGAAACAGCTTCGCGTTAAACCTCAGTTGAGTAGCCCCTACCACCCGCAGAGCCAGGGTGCTTTGGAACGTTTTCATCTCACACTTAAGTCCCTGCTGCGTGCTTACTGTTTGGAGTTGGAGAATGACTGGGAGGAGGGGGTACCCTGGCTGTTATTAGCCGCTCGCAGTGTAGTACAAGACAGCACGGGATTCACTCCGAATGATTTGGTCTTTGCCCATCAGGTACGCGGACCCCTGTCCGTGCTGAAAGGTGACTTGGAGGAAAACCCTCCACCGGAAAATGTAATTGATTTTGTTCATGGCTTTAGGCGTCGGCTATTACTGGCCTGGCAAATGGCCAGTCAAAATTTGGTGAGGGCCCAGTCAAAAATGAAGAAGCGCTATGATGTCCGTGCCGTGGAAAGGGGTTTTAGTTCTGGGGATCGAGTATTGGCCTTATTGCCTGTACCGGGGTCACCATTCAGCGCTCGGTTTTCTGGTCCGTATGATGTTGTGCGTAAAGTGGGTGACTGTGACTATCTGTTGGCAACCCCTGGTCGCAAACGCTCAACTCAAGTTTGTCACATCAACCTGCTTAAACCTTACTTTTCCTCAGCGCTGCCACCGGGTACTGTCGGGGTCGCGGCTGCAGCGGTCATTGGGGTGCCCACTACTTCTCCGGTGGCAGCGGGTGAGGATGAGGAGGGGGTGAGTACGCCTGACCTAGTTTTGCAGCCTAGGTTAAAAAACTCCGAGACCCTAAATAACTTGGATAGCTTGGTGGCCCATCTTTCTGAAAAGGAGAAAGGAGAGTTGAAAGCGTTAATAGTGTCTTATCCGTCGTTGTTCGCAGATACTCCCACCTGTACCGATGTAATTGAGCACGACATCGATACGGGTGGGGCCGAACCCATCCGCCAACGTTTTTATCGCGTAGGGCCGGAGAAACGGAAAATTTTGGATCAAGAAGTTCAGTATTTGTTAGATAGTGGACTGGCTGAACCTTCATACTCAAGTTGGGCTTCCCCCTGTTTGTTGGTGAGTAAGCCAGACAACACGTTTCGGTTCTGCACTGACTATCGTAAAGTAAACGGAGTGTCCAAAGCTGACTCTTTTCCGTTACCCCGCGTGGATGATTGTATCGATCAAGTAGGCGCTGCCCGGTATGTCAGTAAATTTGATTTGCTTAAGGGCTACTACCAAGTGCCGCTTACACCCCGTGCAAGGGAAGTGTCGGCGTTTATTACACCCTCTGGACTCTACTCCTATAAGGTTATGAGTTTTGGGCTAAGAAACGCGCCTGCAACCTTTCAACGACTAATGAACCGGGTAATTCAGGGTCTGCCGGGTTGTACGGTTTACCTAGATGACGCGGTGCTCGTATCGGACACTTGGGCTGAACACCTAGCTCGTATACGTGCGTTTTTTGACCGCCTGGTCCAAGCGAAGCTGACGGTCAATTTAGCAAAGTGCGAATTCGCTCGTGCTACAGTTGTCTACTTGGGCAAGGTGGTGGGACAAGGACAAGTTCGTCCTGTGCGGGCCAAGGTCGAGGCCATTGACCGCTTTCCTTCTCCCACCACTCGGAAGGAATTACAACGATTTTTGGGTATGGTCGGATATTACAGGGGTTTCTGTAGAAATTTTTCCACCGTTGTCTGTCCTCTTACGGACCTTCTGAAAGGGGGGGTGAAGTTTGTTTGGTCGGCAAACTGCCAAACCGCGTTTGAGAGCGTAAAACGACTGTTAACCACGGCCCCCGTGCTGGCAGCGCCACGGTTGGATCAGCCCTTCCAACTTCAGATAGACGCCAGCCAAGTTGGTGCCGGAGCGGTGTTGTTACAAATCGATGAGGAGGGACTTGGTAGGCCGGTGTGTTATTTCTCCAAAAAATTTAATAGACACCAAATGGCCTATTCCACTATTGAAAAGGAGACGCTTGCATTAGTATTGGCCTTGAAACACTTTGATGTGTATGTCGAGAGTGGTGTGTCTCCCATCGTGGTATATTCAGATCACAACCCCCTCACATTTCTGCAGACGCTTCACAACCCAAACCAGCGCCTTATGCGTTGGGCTTTGTACTTGCAGCCATACCACTTGGAGATTTTTCATATTAAGGGCGTGGACAATGTGGTTGCAGACGCGTTGTCCCGCTCTTATGTGGAGGAATAACGGTGATTTGTGTGACTCTCTAATCCACTTCTGATTCTCTTCTCGTACGTTTTAGAGGGTGAAGGTCCTGACCTGGGACGTGGGCGTAGCTGGACACCTGGTGGCGGTTGGGGGTAATGTTCAACAGTGCACTGGGGGGAAATCTGTTTATTGTATTCTGGGGTGGCGGACCTGTTTAAACTTTTGGCATAACAGTCAGAGTCCCGTTCTTTGGGCCTCTGTTTAAGGGAGGAGGAATGTTAGGAATGGCTGTACCTTTAATATTAATCTGTGGTGCTCCCCGTGTCGTTGCTTTCCCCTTTACCATACAGAGCCTAATTGGAGAGGAGGAGTAGCCTAAGGACCAGCTGGCTGATTGCGTCCTGAATAAGAGGGCCGGCTGTTCCGGTGCTCGCTCTCTCTCTCGGCTCGCCACGCGCCGGTCGGTCGCTGGAGCTCTTGATTCATGCCATTGCCAAAACTTGTTTGAAAATAAATATCCATTGTAAATGACGCTGCGGTGTGGTCTCCCATTTTATGTTGGGGTCGCCTAGAGCCTGGCGGTCCTAACAATGTGAGTATCATTTTCTTGTCAGTGTTTTCAGTACTTAGATTTATTGGACCTGCAAATATGTGAAAATCAAAAAATGGTGAAGCATGTTTTTTTAGGCAAACATATTCTTTTACATTCTTTGAAATGTGAAATAGTCCAGAGAAAACAGTTGGAACATATATATAGGGAAAGCGCTTCCAAGGGCCCATCACTGAAAAAGTTGTAAAGCTGCTACAGATTCTGTGCCACCGTCATCAGTGTTCACTTCACAAAATTCTGTGAGATCATGTCTGTGTGTGTGCTCTGTGTGTATGTGTGTGTGTGCGAGCAACTGTGTGTGTGTGTGTGCATGTGCGCGCGAGTGTGTGTGTGTGTGTGTGTGTGTTGCATGTGTGTGCGCGTGCGTGGGTGCATGCGTGTGTGTGTGTGTGTGTG
>NC_085868.1:20937340-20939840 GCF_034702125.1 Engraulis encrasicolus
AATTCAACACAGAATTTCACCATTTCATACATTGCTATTTACTCTTCCTGTGCTGTTGTAACACAAAATAAAAATTGTAAGTAATAATTACATAATTTTTGGCTGATTATTTGTTTGCCTACAAAGTACATAATTTCAGTGGTGGTCATATTAACATGGAAAGAGATAAAATTAAAAATGTAAATCCACAAAATGACATTGTAATTGACCTTTTACCAGCCCATGCCATATCAGGGTGTGACACTGCGCCATCCTATTTTGGTATTGGTAAAGGCTTTGTTATCAAGACATCAATTGGTAATGTGCTGGCACCATTCCAACAACTTTCCAGTGAGGCCACTAACTTTGTGTCGGCATGTTATGGCATTCCAGACAGTATCAGCATGTCACATACAAGGTTGGTGGTATGGGGAAAAAAGAATGGGAAAGCTAATTTTTCTTCACCTAACCTGGCTGCTCTTCCACCAACAACAGAGGCATTTCTTGAGAATGTGAAAAGGGCTCATTTTCAAGCAATATTGTGGAGGACATTGGTTCACACTCCACCTGAACTATCTCCTGAAGCATTTGGATGGAAGAAAGACCCATGCAACAAAGCACTGATACCAATAAGTGTTCCAGAAAATGTCAAAGTGGCACCAGACTATATTTTACAGATGATCAGATGTGATTGCAAGAGTAAAAGCCCCTGCAATTCTAAGAAATGTAGCTGTGCTATAAACAGTGTGCCTTGCACCATTTTCTGTGCATGTTTTCGTCTGGGATGCTGCCGAACCAATGTTGTGTGAGCTTTACTGTGTGTGTGTGTGTGTGTGTGTGTGTGTGTGTGTGTGTGTGTGTGTGTGTGTGTGTGTGTGTGTGTGTGTGTGTGTGTGTGTGTGTGTGTGTGTGTGTGTGTGTAGTGTATATAATGTAGGCTATAGGTGTTTTAGGTGTTAAGGACTCTGTATGTTGTATAGGTGCAGACAGGTCTTTCTGTGCGAATTTAAATGCATGTACATGTCTTATTTGATGGCTTTATGGACTTTTAAGTGATCATTTAATACCAGTCAGGATACACTGGATTGACTTAATTTTTTGACTCAACAGTATATATAATGTATAGCTGTTTTCCTATGTTTAGATCGATCACTCTCTCTCTCTCTCTCTCTCTCTCTCTCTCTCTCTCTCTCTGAGCATGCGGTACTGTATGTTGCAGTGTAGGTCTTTCTGTGTAAATTTAAATGCATGTACAGATCTTATTTGATGGCTTTATGGATTTAAGTGATCATTCAATACCAGTCTGGATACACTGGATGTCATTTCTTTACTCATCTTTTGGAACAGCCAACGAACAGCCAACAGCCCACACTCTGTTGTTCTTTTTTTTTTTTGGGGGGGGGGGGGGGGGGGGGGGGGGGGGGGGGGGGGGGGGGGGGGTCTATTATGTTGGCTATTTGTGGTAGGCTACCTACCGGCGATGTTGTCATGTATGTTGTCATGATGTCACAATCCGTTCCATACTTTACAGTCTTATTCTAAGCAATGTTGTGAATGTTTTTACTGAGGCATTTGTTGATTTGTCATTCATGACCTGATTTATATAACTTAATGCTTAAAAATAGGCCGAAATCGCATTTTTTAAGGTTATTAGCAGTATTTTCTCTGTACCTGGATAACAAAAGGAGATAGCCACAATTAACCACAGTAAATATTCTTGTATGTACGATATTAACAAAATAAAAAAGGAATTTTGAAGCTGGCATTTTCAGGTGGTCAGATTCATTGCATCAAAATATAGGCAAATTAGTGCATATTTAATTAGATAATAGCCTAATTAGCATATTTAAACATAAAATATAGAAAACTTGTAATACATTTTTTTTCTCCAATTCATACGAGTAATCATCTGATAAAGTTTCATATTGATATCTGCAAGTTAAAAAAAATACCATATTCACCTACAGTGTCTCGCCTTATTTGTGGGATTGCTGCTATGAAAGGGTTAATTATTACCCCATATATTGGGTTTGTTTCAATAAGGGCAGTGTTAAGGCAGTCCAATGTGAATGTTTTTCAGGTAATATAAGCAATTTGGTACATTTTGTAACATTATTCACAGTAATATTAGGTGTCTTTAGTTTTTTGTCATAATTTGCATTTATGGGACAATAAAGGCTCAAAATCTGGAAATGCTCAAGGGATATCACCGGGCATCGTCTGAAATCTTGAAGACTTGCCTAAAATCTATCAGATAAAGCACAAAAAAAAACTTTATCAAAGAAATCTGGGTTCAACCCCACGGCTCCCGGACTAACATGAGAAGAGTAGAAAACGAGTGAGAGGAAGAAAGGAAGGAAGGAGACAGAGACTCATTTCAAAACAACAAATTTCGCCTTCTTTTCAGTTGAGTAACTGAACATTGAGTCACCGAGGTAGCCTGGCCGCGCCAAAAACCCCTACAGCAAAGCTCATTTTGCGGCCACTAGGGGCGTCTAGATTTCTAGGCTATCACCGAGGG
>NC_085868.1:20944840-20954840 GCF_034702125.1 Engraulis encrasicolus
TATACACACACACACACACACGCACACGCGGGCACGCACACACACACACACACACACACACACACGGGCACGCACGCACACACACGCACACACACACACACACACACACATACACACACACACACATACACACACATATAACACACATACACACACACGCGGGCACACACACACACACACACACACACACACATATACACATTTTTTCTTTATTTTTATTTTTTTTATTTTTTTATTAACCTGAGGGACTTCTACAATGCACAATAATTAGAACTACTTTGGCTCTTTTATGTGTACTGAACACGTTTATCTTGACTTTTTGTGTCTATGTATGCAACATGATGCCCTACAAGGACCTTGTGTGTGTGTGTGTGGTGTGTGTGTGACAATATGTGTGTTTTGGGGGGGAGTGGGTGAGAGAGAGAGAGAGAGAGAGAGAGAGAGAGAGAGAGAGAGAGAGAGAGAGAGAGAGAGAGAGAGAGAGAGAGAGAGAGAGAGAGAGAGAGAGAGAGAGAGAGAGCGTGTGTGGCGATATACTTTTACTGTAATGTGCATTTATGTGTATAAGTTCTTTGTGTATGTTTGGATTTGTGTATTTATGTAAGCTGACAGACACCTTAATTTCCTTCGGGATTAATAAAAGTACTCTACTCTACTCTACTCTACTCTACTCTACACACACACATGTACACACACACACATATATAACACACATACTTCAGCTCACAATTCCATGTTCTTGTCCATTAACTGCCACATCATATACCACATTGCCATCATATGTGTTGACACTAGTCAAAATCAGAAACATAAACGCAAGCACGCACACACACACATACACACACACACACACACACGCACACACATGCATGCACAAAGTACAAACAGGCAGGTGATACAATGGTTATATGCAATAGTTTATTGGGAATTGGAGGAAGAGAGAGAGAGAGAGAGAGAGAGAGAGAGAGAGAGAGAGAGAGAGAGAGAGAGAGAGAGAGAGAGAGAGAGAGAGAGAGAGAGAGAGAGAGAGAGAGAGAGAGAGAGAGAGAGCAATTGAGAATGTGAGAACAAAAGAAAATACCAGACCAACCACAGTACAATAATTGTCCACACCACTTGCAGTGTTCTGAAGTGTGTTGCATGTGGCTGAGAGTGATTGATGCTATAGCAGCGACGCAACATTTACCGGCACGGCAGCCATCCTGGCAACGCAAATAACGACACAAATAAACTGGAAAAGCACTCAGAGAGCTCGATGTGGTTGAGCCATGCTGCGAATAGATGGCCACTTCATTTTTCTCCGTTTTGATGTATTAGTCATGTTACATAAAAATGCTGTTTACCTCTGAGAGGGAAAATATAATCATATTGAGCCTTTACTTTGTGGAGTGTATATTTTTCATGTAAAGACATTGTTCAGAGCTGGCGGTGAACTCAGACCTTATCTCTCAAAAGACACTGTTGAATTTTATTTTTGGAGCTTGTGCTACTGAGATAAGTCAACTGTGTTGTGTTCGCTTTCACCATTATGCAACTGCATTTAGTATCTGATGCAGAGACTATGAATTATTCTTCATTTACACACATCTACGCTTCATAGGGAGTTGCATTTCTCCATATGCGATGAATAAATATAAACATATCTTATCTTATGTTGAAAGGACACTATATTTACACCTAAAAGAGTCCTTTGTGTAGCCTAATGTGTCAAGTTACTCATCAACGTCCAATGAAACAGCACCAAGGGCAGGAGGCTCTCACTACACTCAAATTTTGGTTTTGAGCGGCTAATACCAAGATAACGACATTATGTAACTATTTACATATTATTATTCATAATTCGTTAACATAGTGTATATGTGCACGTCACAGCCAATTGTTCATCTGTCAACCATAAGTCAATATATAATTGTATGTGACAGGTAAATAATACTGTATATACCTGTATTTACTGTAATTAAATCTCAAGGCTGAAAATTGCAGAACTTGAGACTTGATATGTTTGGCATTGTAGAAAACAAGAACATCAATGGGCCTTTGGACTTTTCAAGAGTGTTCAAGACTAATTCAAGATGTCATCAGCAGCAGCTGAATAGGAAGCAAAGGCATGCAGATAACCCTAAACATGGCTGACTCCATGCACATAGACGGGGTAACGAAAGAGCCGAGAGGAGAGGGGAGGAGAGGAGAGGAGAGGAGAGGAGAGGAGAGGAGAGGAGAGGAGAGGAGAGGAGAGGAGAGGAGAGGAGAAGAGGAGAGGAGATGAAAGGAGAGGAGAGGAGAGGAGAGGAGAGGAGAGGAGAGGAGAGGAGAGGAGAAAAGAAAAGAGGAGAGGAGGGGTGACCCAAAAATAGACATGTCAGCCGCCCATCACTGGAGCTGTCACTGTTTGATTGACGGCTCTAGCAGGATCCGGTTACAGACAACAATTTATTTATATTTCGCAGAGGATAAAGCCATCTGGTTGATTGGTAGTCTGCCTACCTACCACACACATAGGAGATTCTGTATGGGTGGATTATTTACAGGGAGTGTATCTAGGGTCAGTATATAAACATGTGTCTACAGTACACCTCAAAGCTCAAAAGGTAGGGTTGGAGATGCAGTTTGACTATATTGTATGTCACAGGCAGGTTCGTCTATAGTAGGCTGGTAGTTGAGATCCCATGTCAACCAATTTTGAAAGTACACAAATCAAACCAAGATTCAAACACTGTGCTTGAATTAGTCTCTCCAGCAGTGACGTTATACAAGTTCCGTATTGAAGCAGAGCATAAAGAACTTCCGTTTTCCAGAAGAAAACAATGGTGTACACTGTGCGTTTATACAGTCAGGCCAGGAGCAATACAAATATTGTTTCTGAGCCCGGGAATCAGGAACTCCTCAGACTTTGTCAGGAAGCAAATAACCGGTAGCAAAGGCGGGTCAACCATGCCGTTTGGGAAATGTTAATTGTTATGCTCTTGGTCAGACCAAGTCTCGAAGAGATTTGCAAGTCGATGATAATCAGGCTAGTCTTTTCCATCCTTCTGCATCAGCCCCCTGTTACGGATATGTGCACTAGTACACAGTGGTTGATTCACAGGTACACAGAGTTGATTCCTGTGGTGAACGTGTACACTATAGTATGTTGTGTACAGTATATGTCACGGCAAATATTGTGGCCTACTTTTGTTGCAGAGCACAGGCATCTGTATAACGTATGATGACAATAAAGGTTTTGAAGCCCTGAATTCCAAATATGCCAGAGCACCGTGTGTGTGTTGAAGTCTGACAAGTAAGAGCAGGTGAATGCATTGAGAAGAATTGCACTGGTCATGCAGGGGAAAACCCCAGATCCGTCAGGAATGACAGGTCATCGACGGTCAGACAAGAGGGATGGAGAATGGAGAAAGTGTGCACATGTGTGTGTGTGTGTGTGTGTGTGTGTGTGTGTGTGTGTGTGTGTGTGTGTGTGTGTGTGTGTGTGTGTGTGTGTGTGTGTATGTGTGTGTGTGTGTGTGTGTGTGCATGTGTGTGTGTTCGTGTGTGTGTGTGTGTGTGTTCGTGTGTGTGTGTGTGTGTGTGTGTGTATGTGCGTGCGCGCGTGCGTGCGTGCGTGCCTGCGTGCGTGCGTGCATGTATGCGTGTGCGTGTGCGTGTGCATGTATGCGTACGTGCGTGTGTGCGTGGGTGTGTGGGTGCGTGCGTTTCTCTGTGTGTGGGCTGACGGTATTTTTTTTAAACATGACACCAGAAACACGAAACACAGGGCCATGAATGCTCACCTGTCCAAGCACATTCATCAGTCTCACAGGACACAAGGTCACAGGACAAGGTCATAGACCGTCTGACCACAAGGGCAACCATTACAGCCATCACAGCTTTCTGATTCTCCCATGCAACACAATACAAGCAACACAATACACAACACATGACCCCGTATACACTGTACAGAACCATTGCTGTTTTCTGATTCCTCTTATCCTCACATGGATCAGAGCTCAGACACTTGACTAGGAGCCCCAGGTGGCAGACTTCGCAGGAACACTCACATGCAACACAAGACATGGCCCACAGAATCACTTAATATCTAAGTAATTATCACCATAAAGTGATTTATATATAATTTTTTTATATATATATTTATATATATTATATATATATTTATATTTATATTATTTTGATTTATATATTATATATATATTTATATATTTATATATATTTTTTTATATTTATATAATTTTGTCACAGTTTTATATTATTTATACTATTTTTATTTATATATTATATATATATTTATATATTTATATATATATTTTTATATTTATATAATTTTGTCACAGTTTTTCTATCCTCAGAGTCTGAGGAAATCATTATTACAGTCGTTATTACAGTGTTGCAGCCTTTACTTTTTTCTAGGTGCTAACAAGTCAAGACAAAACATGGTCCATGTGAGGAATGAGAAGTCTCCTCGCCTAAGTATTAACCCCTTAAGATGCGGCTTTATACATTTGTTGTTACCAGTATGGTAATGACCAAGTCGTGGTGCATTACTAAAGGGCCTGTATTGTGTCATAGTATTGTAGTGCTATGGTAGTTACATTTCAATGACTATTACAGCGTGCCACTGGAGGTATGGTGCACATTAAGGGGCTACATATCACTGAGGTGACAGTATTCATAACTATCTCTCTCTCTCTCTCTCTCTCTCTCTCTCTCTCTCTCTCTCTCTCTCTCTCTCTCTCTCTCTCTCTCTCTCATATGTACACAATAGACCTGTATGCCTCTATGTGTAGTCTTTATGAGTTTCCATTTCAGCGAGAAACATCTACCGTAAGGAGAGGTCAGTCTGCTCACAGGTCTCTTAGGCAATGAGTCATCCTCTAAAGCAGTGGTTCCCAAATGGGGGGTCAGGACCCCCCTATGGGGGTCGCAGAGAGACTGATGGGAAAAAAGGGACTTGTATTCACATGTGTGGTTATAGATGTTCTGCTTATTCCTAGCAGTATTAGCTGACAAACCATTAATGGAAAATCTAGCAATATTAATGGACAAAAAAAAATGAAGGAGTCAAGGAGTTACAAATTACGCTTCAGATAGACCCTTCTAGCATACTATTCAACATATAATTAAAAACTATTTCAGATGGACCCTTCCAGAATACAATTTGCCATACGGTACAATTCCAAACTACCCAGTAGTGCTTTATAAAAACACACATATCCAGGGGCTGTAACCAATACCCTGTGCTTTGGTTGGGGGTGGAGGGGTGGGAGGGGGTGTTGAAGGGGTATGTGCAATGGCGTGGAAATGCTGAGGCAGGGACAGTATGGACTGGATGGGGCAGGGACAGTGGATTAGGACATCCAATGTTTCTGAGCCTTTGTCTTGTCTATCCTTGTATTATTTTATTTCCCAGTATGTTATATGTCTGTTGATGTTGTCTTTTTTTGTATTTTTGTACTGCTGCAACCTCCTGTCTCGAGAAGCAAATATCTCCCTGGCGGAGACTAATAAAGTAACCTAACCTAACCTAACCTAACCTAACCTAGCCTATACCCACACCTGCAATACATATTACAAATAAAAGTTGTGTGCTCTGGGCATAGTGTGTGATACAGACCTTGGAAATGTAGCACCACCAGAGAGAATGAGATCCCCGAGATAAATGAGATCCCCAAGGAAGCAACCGATCAGGACATTTCCCCATCTTAGGAGAGAACATGGTGTGTGTGTGCGTGGTGTGTGCTTGCACGTGTGTGACTCGTGTGTGTGTGTGTGTGTGTGTGTGTGTGTGTGTGTGTGTGTGTGTGTGTGTGTGTGTGTGTGTGTGTGTGTGTGTGTGTGTGTGTGTGTGTGTGTGTGTGTGTGTGTGTGTGTGTGTGTGTGTGTGTGTGTGTGTGTGTGTATGTGTGTGTGTGTGTGTGTGTGTGTGTGTGCGCGTGCATGAGTGGTGTGCACATGTGTGTGTGTCCACATGTAACTTGAGGGCAGTTCAGTATTTGCATATATAGAATGAAATTTTTCTGTACTTTTTTTCTTGTCTTCACTTGCTATGGCTGCATGCCTCCCTCCGGAGTTAATGAAATTCATTTTGCATTGCGCCGCTCAATTCACTAACACATCCCAACATTTTGAAAGCGACCAACATCAGTGAACTGTACAGGAGTGTCCCTTTGTATTGGGTAGCCAAAGGGCACCTGACTTACACCAACATACAGTACCGACTGTATGAAACGTGACACTGTAGGACACACATGATACCTTTGTAACCATAATTAAAATATGTACGCAGCAGTCCTTGACTGCTTCTATTTGAACTGTGAGCATGGTTCTGAATTATAGATTGGCCTTGTCTACAGAGGAGCCCTCAAAGACCTTTCATGTATTGCCGCTTTATGGAAGAGAAGAGAAGAGAAGAGAAGAGAAGAGAAGAGAAGAGAAGAGAAGAGAAGAGAAGAGAAGAGAAGAGAAGAGAAGAGAAGAGAAGAGAAGAGAAGAGAAGAGAAGAGAAGAGAAGAGAAGAGAAGAGAAGAGAAGAGAAGCAACTTTATATGTTGCTGACTCCCAAGAATAGAAGAGGGGAGAAGAGAAAAAGAAAAGAAGAGAAGATGATATGACTGAAAAAAAGAGAAAAGGATAGGCGGGAGTTGTCCATGTTTATTGCTCAGTGACGTGAGGAGAGGAGAGGAGAGGAGAGGAGAGGAGAGGAGAGGAGAGGAGAGGAGAGGAGAGGAGAGGAGAGGAGAGGAGAGGAGAGGAGAGGAGAGGAGAGGAGAGGAGTTGCTTCCATAAGGAGAGATGAGAGTGGAGGATGGGAGATGAGAGATGGAGAGCAGATGAGAGGGGATGAGAGGAGAGGAGAGGAGAGGAGTTACTTCCATCAAAGAGGAGAGGCGAGCAGAGGAGATGAGGAGAGGAGAGGAGAGGAGAGGAGAGGAGAGGAGTTACTTCATTTAGAGAGGAGAGGAGAGGAGAGGAGAGGAGAGGAGAGGAGAGGAGAGGAGAGGAGAGGAGAGGAGAGGAGAGAGGAGAGGAGAGGAGAGGAGAGGAGAGGAGAGGAGAGGAGTTACTTCCATCAGAGAGGAGAGGCGAGCAGAGGAGATGAGAGGAGGAGAGCACAGCAGAGGAGAGGAGATGACATGAGAGGAGAGGAGAGGAGAGGAGAAGAGTTACTTCAGTTAGAGAGGAGATGAGGGGAGAGGATAAGAGTGGAGAGGAGGAAAGAGGAGAGGAGAGGAGAGGAGAGGAGAGAGGAAAAAGGAGAGGGGGAAAGAGGAGAGGAGGAGAGCTACTTCCAGCAGAGAGGGACTGAGCCCTGACCTGCCTTTGACCCCTGTGACAACTGCAACTGCAACTGCTGCAAATGCCAAGCACAGCGTGAGCCCAGTCAACTCACAGTTCAAATGCTCCACCGAAGTCCATGAATAAGTCATGAATCACATCAGAAACTCCACCGCGCTCATAATCAAAAATGTATTATGGCTGTGCAGTAAGCCGAAGAGAGACAAAGAAGAAGGTTGCTTGATGACACTTTATCTAAAGTTCCCATTTATATAGTATCCCTTTAATATGAATTTGCTAACTATTACTTAGCACTTTGTAAATCATTTGGCAACTTGTTTGTTTGTTTCTTTTGCACTATTCATCATTCATCAGTGAATCATTTACTCATAGTTCTTTAGCATATCTACACATTTTGTAGCTGGGAAGATGATGGGCACCAAAACAATCTGTGATGCGGTAGAAATGTAATCCAGGACTTTTGTGAACAAATAACTGGCCTATTACAGTCAGAGGGACATAAAGCAAACGTATAAAGTCTTCCTACAGTGGAATGACTAGTGTATAAGATATGTACACTCATGTACTAGTGTTGCAATTACATCGGTAAGAGTCCTTCCATTTTTGAAAAGAGAGATATCCTCCATCCTGAGTCTGAAGAAGACGTGACAATGTAGAAACATTAGTCTTGGCACTTGCCCAATAAAACTTTCACATCTGAAGATGCTCCGGTGACTCCTGTCTTCCCCTTCCCTTCCACTTTTGCTTGGTATACCTCTGACAGTGACTGTACAAATCCAGCACAATGAACGTTGCATAAAAAATAGTGTAATCATTCATCTCCCGTGTGACAGTTCAATGTAATGTTACCCACTGCAGAGGCTGGTACCACACAGTAGCCTGGGGAGCTGGCTCCAGCAAGGCTGGGTTGGACAGGTGATCTGCCATACAGGGCATTTTCTTGGTGGGCCAACAGTCCTCAGGGGTTGATGCTTTTGTTTTTTTGTGTTTGTTAGTTTGTTTCCAAATGAATGTCCCTTTCTAAAGAGACCGGCCCACAATTTAGATGGGGCGGCTCATCTGTGAATACTTAACATAAAGTGCACTGAGCCCATCATAATTATAGTATGGTGGGTGGGGGTTGGGCTATGCCTATTGCATGGCATTGCCATATGGCAACAAATTCTTTTTGGGGGGTTTTAAAATAAAGTATAACAAATATCCTCCGCTTTTCCCATTGTGAGTGGACATGGGACTTTAATTTTGAAATATTTATCAGTTTGAAGACATTACCTTATTAGGAAATCCTGTTTTCCCACCCCTTTCATGTGGATGCGCCACACTATGAAGGTCACGTCATAGTGGGAATCTTTACATAGTTAGTTTTCAAACTTCAAGACATATTTTCATCATAATAAAATTCAACATTAATCTAGGATGTGTAAACTTTCATTTTTCATCATTTAATCCAAATATAAAGTTATACTTTCTCTGTAAAAGGCGAAAATTAATTTGTTGCCATATGGCAACAACATGCGTACAGTGACACTCCTTCTATACATGCATCCCAATGGGCTCCCATTGAGTTACATAGGGCAGGGCTCCCATTGAGTTACATAGTGCTCTATTTGCACTTATTATATAATTTTAACTTGAAAACATGAACCTTCTTAATATTATGCTATTTGTATACCTCAATTCATAAGTTATATGATATAATATTAACAAATAAATTAATTTCCACATACAGTGACACTCCTTCTATACATGCATTCCAATGGGCTCCCATTGAGTTACATAGGGCAGGGCTCTCATTGAGTTATTCCTGGTAAAATATGAATAAAACTAAATGTATTTTACTTCAAATAAACTATATTGCAATTTCCTTCAATAAGATCATGTTTTTAAAAGAAAATTGATTTCAGCATGTTCTTCGAACCCACGTTGTTGCCATATGGCAACAAATTACCAACTAGGCCTACCCCCCCCCCCCCCCCCCAAAAAAAAAAGATTTTTGTTTAAATATGTATTATTTAACCACTTTCAAGTCTAAAAAACACATTTTAAAAATATATATGACGTATAAAAGGTTGTTCATGCAATAGAGGGTTAGGAAAAATATACTGTAGGTCCGCAACAATGTTTGATGCTCCCAGACAAAATTGAATGGCACCATTTAATGTGTGCCATTACAAATTTGTCTGGGAGCATTCAAAAGAGTTGCGTGTCTATATTTTCCTTTCAGTTTTCTTTTGTTTGGTCCTCCAGCACCTGTATGACTGATGTGCACGCATTCTCTGAGTTTTTGGCTATACCAAAAAAGACATTTGAGTTTTTATATGTAAAAGTTGTATTTTTACCTGTACTTTTACATGTTTTGACGGTATAACTTCCGTCTTCATCAGAGGGTCACGTCACACATCAACATCCCAGTGACCCTCTGATGAAGACGGAAGTTATACCGGCGAAACATGTCAGGTAAAATCAGGTAAACTTTACATGTCTGAGGTAAAAGTAAAACTCAAGTGTGATTAAAACATAAATACTTAGTGTTTTCTTTTGCCTTAAGACATGTAAAAGTTTTTATCTTTTACCTGACATGTTTCGACGGTGTTACTTCCGTCTTCATCAGAGGGTCACTGTGATGTTGATGAGTGACGTGCTTTAAAAACAGCTGATGTTGTTGTTAAAAGATAAAAACTTTTACATGTCTTAAGGCAAAAGAAAACACTAA
>NC_085868.1:20959840-21017340 GCF_034702125.1 Engraulis encrasicolus
GAATATATCTAAACACCATGAACTCTATACAGAATGTCACTGTGTGTGAATATAAGCTAACCATCATGAACTCTACAATGTTACTGTGAATAGGCCTGTCCAATCACATATTCGCGAAATGTTACTGTGAATGCAGTCAGCCATTATGAACATTACGGTGTTATTGTGAATGTAGCAGCCACCATGAACACTACAGAGTGTTACTGTGAATGTAGATAAACACCAGGATTCATACAGAGTCTTGAAGTCAAGTCAAGTCAAGTCAAGTTTATTGTCAATTTCTTTACATGCACTGGTCATACAAAGAATTTGAAATTGCGTTTCTTGCTCTCCCATGCAGACATAGACTAATCTAGGTAAGGACATAGACAGTATAGACATAGACAGTACTCATACATGGACATAGACAGTATGGACGTAGACATTGCTCATACAGACATTTAAAGTGCAAGACTGGACAACAGAAGACTTGTAGAGAACATACATTAAGAGGAGGTATTTTGTTGTGCTTTTTCTAAAAGTCCTTTATAGCGTTCTGACATAGTAATAGTAGCATTTGAAGAAAATAAATAATTAAAAAAGGTTTATTAAATACACCAGCAGCAGTATGTGTGTGTGTGTGTGTGTGTTTGTATGTGTTTTGTGTGCATGTGTGCGTGTGTGCGTGTGTGTGTGTGTGTGTGTGTGTGTGTGTGTGTGTGTGTGTGTGTGTGTGTGTGTGTGTGTGTGTGTGTGTGTGTGTGTGTGTGTGTGTGTGTGTGTGTGTGTGTGTGTGTGTTTAGTGCAGGTAGAAAGTGCGGTGTGCGTCTGTGTGTGTGTCTGTGTACCTGTGTATGTGTGTGTGTGTATGTGTGTGAGTATGAGTTGTGTGTCAGTGTGTGTATGTTTGGGTTTAGTGCAGAAAGTGCAGTGTGCTTGTGTGTATGTGTGTGTGTGTGCGTGTGTGTGTGTGTGTGTGTGTGTGTGTGTGTGTGTGTGTGTGTGTGTGTGTGCGTGTGCGTGTGTGTGTGCATGTGTATGTTTTGAGTTAGTGCAGGTTGAAAGTTCAGTCACAGATGTAGTAGTGCAGGTGGAATGTTCAGTCGCAGATATGGTGGTGGGGATGAGGGGGGGGAGCGTTGTCAGTGGCCTGGCTGGCTATAGGCTGACAGTGAAGGGAGAGTGGGTTGAGTGTTCAGTATCTTGATTGCTTGATGCATCGTGCTGCTTGCAAGCCTGGTGGTACGGGAACGGAGGCGCCTGTACCTCTTTCCAGAGGGCAGGAGGCTGAACAGTTTGTGTGCAGGGTGGCTTGTGTCTTTGATGATCATCAGTGCTTTCCGGGTGAGGCGTGCGGTGTAAATGTCCTGCAGGGAGGGGAGTGGTACTCCAATGATCTTCTTCGCTGTGTTCACAACACGCTGGAGTGTCTTCCTGTTTTTCTCCGTGCAGCTTCCTCCCCACACTGTGATGCAGCTGGACACGACGCTCTCTATGGTTCCTCTGTAGAATGTTGTCATGATGGAGGGTGTAGCACTTGCCTTCTTTAGTTTGCGCAAGAAGTAGAGACGCTGATGGGCCTTCTTCGCCAGTGATGTAGTGTTGATGGTCCAAGAGAGGTCGTCGCTGATGTGCACTCCAAGGAACTTGGTGCTGCTCACTCTCTCCACAGCATCACCGTCGATGGTCAGTGGTGGCAGTTGTTTTTGGACCCTCTGAAAGTTGACGACAATCTCCTTGGTCTTGTTGACATTCAGCAGGAGGTTGTTGTCTTTGCACCATCTGGCCAGCAGGTCTACTTCTTCTCTGTAGTGGGTCTCATCGCCCTTAGTGATGAGGCCCACCAGTGTTGTATCATCCGCAAACTTCACTAGATGGTTAGTGCTGTGGGTCGTTGTGCAGTCATGTGTCAGCAGCGTGAACAGCAGGGGGCTGAGAACACAACCTTGTGGAGCCCCCGTGCTCAGGGTCAGGGTGCTTGAGGTGTTATTCCCTACCCGTACTGCTTGTGGTCTCTGCATCAGGAAGTCCAGCAGCCAGTTGCAGAGGGAGGTGCTGAAACCTAGTTTGTCCAGTTTTCTGATGAGTTGTTGTGGTATTATGGTATTGAATGCTGAACTGAAGTCAATGAACAGCATTCTCACATATGAGTCTTTATTGTCCAAGTGGGTGAGGGCTGGATGGAGGGCAGAGCAGATTGCATCCACCGTGGATCGCTTGGCTCGGTATGCAAACTGGTAGGGGTCCAGGGTGGGGGGTAGGGTGGCTTTGATGTCTGACAGGACTAGCCGTTCGAAGCACTTCATGATTATGGGCGTCAGTGCTACAGGACGGTAGTCATTGAAGCATGATGGTGATGATTTCTTCGGCACGGGTATGATGGTAGCAGCTTTGAAAAGTGATGGGATGACTGCTTACTCCAGAGAGATGTTAAAGATGTCTGTGAAGACATCCTTCAGCTCTTCTGCACAATCCTTCAACACTCGGCCAGGTATGTTGTCTGGGCCAGCTGCTTTGCGTGGGTTGATGGTGGCCAGTGTCCTCTTCACACTGGCAGAGGACAGGTACAGGGGTTGATCATGGGGGGGAGGGGGAGTTTTCTGTGGATGAGTGTCATTTTGTGCTTCAAAACGGGCAAAGAAACTGTTCAGGTCGTTTAGCAGAGAGGTGTTGTTGTCACAGCTTCGTGGTGCGGGCTTATAGTCCGTGATGGCCTGTATGCCCTGCCACAGGCTCTGTGCATCTCTGCTGTCTTTGAAGTGTGTTGTTATTTTGTCCGAGTATTCCTTTTTTGCTTTCCTGATGCCCTGGGACAGGTTTGCCCTTAGTGTGAAAATAGATAACCACTAGGACCTACAGTGCTGACAGGTTTCCCAGGGACAGTGTCTTCTGAAAGGGCCCCCCACCTAATAAAATATAATGTAATGGGGACCCATTTCTGGGCCCCCTCTCTCCCTGGGCCCGGGACAACTGACCCATTTGTCCCCCTCTGTCGGCTTCCCTGACTAGGACCACTGCAAAGTGTAAGTGTGAATATATCCAGCTACCATGGACACTATAAGCATAACTGTGAAAACAGCTCGGCACGACCACTCACTATAACATTACTATAAAACACATGCTGTTGTTGTTTATGAAATGTGGAGCCTAAATTGTGGAGTCATCGTCTGCTGTTGCCCCTCCTTACACTAACTCCTCTCCAAACCCTTCACTTCACTCTCTTCCTCCTCCTCCTCCTCCTCCTCTCCTCCTCCTCCTCCTCCTCATCTTCCTCTCTTTTCCGCTTCACTCTCTTCCTCCTCTTCCTCCTTCTCCTGTCATTTCCTCTTCACTCTCTTCCTCCTCCTCCTCCTCCTCCTCTCCTTTCCACTTCACTCTCTTCCTCCTCCTCCTCCTCCTCTCCTTTCCACTTCACTCTCTTCCTCCTCCTCCTCCTCCTCTCCTTTCCACTTCACTCTTTTCCTCCTCCTCCTTTCCTTTCCACTTCCCTCTACTCCTCCTCCTCCCCTCCTTTCCAATTCATTCTCCTCCTCCTCCTTCTCCTTCTCTCCTTTCCACTTCACTCTCCTCCTCCTCTCCTTTCCACTTCACTCTCTTCCTCCTCCTCCTCTCCTTTCCACTTCACTGTCTTCCTTCTCATCCTCCCCTCCTTTCCACTTCACTCTCTTCCTCCTCCTCTCCTTTCCACTTCACTCTACTCCTCCTCCTCCTCCTCCCCTTCTGCTTTCCACTTCCCTCTCCTCCTCCTCCTCCTCCTCCTCTGCTCTCCACTTCCCTCTCCTCCTCCTCCTCCTCCGCCTCTGCTCTCCACTTCACTCCCTTCCTCTTCCTCCTCCTCCTCCTCCTCCTCCTCCTCTGCTCTCCACTTCCCTCTCCTTCTCCTCCTCCTCCTCCTCCTCCTCCTCTGCTCTCCACTTCACTCCCTTCCTCCTCCTCCTCCTCCTCCTCCTCCACCACCTCACTCTACTCTTCTTCCTTCTCCACTCCTCTCCTTTACACTTTGCTCACTCGAGTCATTTAGACAGCTCAGCTGACAGCATGTGCCACCATCACACTGGTATTTATAGGCTCAGCTGGGGTGCTAAATGCATGCATGGCCACTTATTTTGGTCTGCCTGTTTGTTGTTTTGTTTTATTCATGTGTGTGTGTGTGTGTGTGTGTGTGTGTGTGTGTGTGTGTCTGTGTGTGTGTGTGTGTGTGTGTGTGTGTGTGTGGTGTGTGTGTGTGTGTGTGTGTGTGTGTGTGTGTGTGTGTGTGTGTGTGTGTGTGTGTGTGTGTGTGTGTGTGTGTGTGTGTGTGTGTGTGTGTGTGTGTGTGTGTGTGTTTTGTGTGTGCCCTGTGGCGTTGCGTTTGAATGCCACTCTACTATAGTGTCTTGTGTGGAATCAGATGAACTCATTCAAGCCTAGAGCTAGGTTTAAACTTCTCCTGCACAGAAGTCGACATAACAGGATCCGCTCTACCAGAGGTGAGGGGGTGTTCATAGATCTGCCCTCAAGTCCGCACTGCCATGAAGAATGGAGGGCGTGGCGTTTTTCCCCGCCAAGAATTCAAGGATGACACAGATAAAGTCAATTCCATGAAAATCAGGACCTTTCCACTGTCCGCTGGTGTACCGGCTGACAACAGACATTTCAGTCCGGGAAAACCATACGTTCAACTCTGCAAGGTGTCCGTTCAGTTAGGCAAGTTACTCAAAAACTGTAATGCATTAAGGATGCATGTTACTGTCTCTTGAAAATAATCCCTTACACTACAATATTACTATATTTAAAAGGTAAGGCATTACACTATACTGTTGCATTACTTTAGTTACTTTCGCGAAAAAAGATCTGTAGGCCTAAATATGGATCTGGCATTTTATTACAGTGTAAATCAAGCTCGTGAGTCATGACTTTTTCACCTCCCATCCAGGAGGTGTTTTTGGCAGCATGCAGACTAAAAACTACCAGGTTCAGGAACAGCTTCTTTCTGACCCACCACACTGAATACCACTAAAATCCAGGTCATTGTAATGCATTTGCAACTTAAGTTATTTAACATTGTAACTAAGTAAAAAAATATAGATTTTTGCCTTACATTACTGCATCACAGCAAAAAGTAATGCATTACTTTACTGCATCACAGAAAAAAGTAATGCATTACAGTAATTAATTACTTTTGTAATGCATTACTGCCCAGCACTGGTTGGTGTCCTACTGTACTATCTCCTTGGCAGGCCATTTGGGGGTGCCTATCAGTGTTTTGCCCTGGGGCACTGTGTGCAATCATCCCATCAATGCTAGCACTGTGCTGCCCCAAGCCTGATTCCAGCTACCATATCGTACCTGCCTGCGATCATCTGTCAGCTTCTTATCTGCATATCTGATCAGACCTGCCGTAACAGCAGCAGCAGCAGCAGCAGTAACTGTGTGCAGGTGCTGGTGTAGGTGTGGGCAGTGATTGAGGGATGAGGAGGAGGTTAAACAAGGTAACTAGCTATCAGGGGGAGAGAGGGAGGCAGGGCGGGGAGGAGATAAATGAGGGAAGCGGAGATGTGTTTACATAAGGATGTGGTACGGAGATAATGAGGAGAGAGCCAGAGGTTTGTTTAAAACAGGATGTGGGCAAGGTCAACACACTCAGCGTTTCCCAATGTCAAGTAGCCATGCTAGGACATAAAACGCCCAGTGATTGGATACTCTTTGGGGAACTCCACGGAGTATCCAATCACTGGGCATTTCACGTCCTAGCAAGGCTAGAACACTTGACATTGGGGAACAGTCACTGTGTTGTGGGTATTTGGTGGGTGAATGGTACAAATGCAACGCTTGTCCCCACAAACCATCCACAAAATACTTACTAAATTAGGCTTCAACAATGCAAGACATTGTGATTTCAGTTCACAGTGCACAAACTTGAGGTTTTCCTATACCAAAAATATTCTGATTCATAAAATTGAAACTGAAATAAGGAAAGGGTATGTAAAGGACCGGATTAAGATAGCTTGGGGCCCCTAGGCTACAGGTGACGTGGGGCCCCATGGAAACCAAATTTCGTGACACATTTACATCGACATTGTCATACTTACCAGCTAAGAATTAAGGAAAACATGTCTACCAACTCAACTCAACACGGTAGATGATTCATTCAATATTGCATATCGGCACAATTCCTCAATTTTTCACTTTTGGCCAATCAGGGTCCCCCTGGCAGGTAGGGGCCCCTTAGGCTGCAGCCATATCTAGCCTGTGCATTAATCCGGCCCAGGGTTTGGAGTAGTTCATGAGGCAAGCGGAGGTGTGAAACGAAGTGTGTCATTAGTGCTCTAATGATTGAATGATGGGCTTGATGCTCACACAGGTGGGAGAGCAACCCACTGGCAGTGCAATGCAGTGCAAAAAATAGTGGAGTTGTGGATTAGATGCCTTTGCTCAAGGGCATTTCAGCTGTGGATGAAGGCTGAAGATTCCCCACTGACGTTCCTTGCACTGTTGGGGGATCAGAATCTGTGAACCTGGTTATTTAGGTGCAGACCCTGGATGATAGACGACTTATTCAAGGGCACCTCAGAGTTCAAGGAGGTAGGAAGCCCAAAGAGGAGCACGGAGGATACCTAACTTTTCAAAAATGTTGAACTTGCTGGTGGTTCAACGAACCCCTTCCTTGCATTGTATTTTTTGTGAGTTGAAATAGGAAGTATGTACATGTTGTGAAAAAAAGTGCTGTGAACTATTTGATAATATAAAATAAATATAAGAAGTACATGAGACTAACATCTCCAGGGCCGGATTAACGCACAGGCTAGATATGGCTGCAGCCCAGTGGCCCCCACCTGGGGCCCCTAATTGCACAAATGTGAAAAAGTTGTGACAAGATGCCTTATTGAAAAAAAAAACATCTGTTGTGTTGAGCATGGTTAGTAGAAATTTTATCATTGATTCCTAGCTCGTAATTATGACACTGACTATGTTAATTTGCCTCCTGGGGGGGGCTTCAGAAAACTGTAACCTAGGGGCCCCTGGCCAACTTAATCCAGTCCTTAATCTCAACTCATCTACTATCAAACTTCCACTGTGTTGAAGGATAAACTAGCATGCAGTTTTCATCAATATTTGGTATGTTCGTGACCATGAATACAGGTACGTATCAGGTATCTATTTATTCTGTGCAGTATGTCGCAGTAAGTACTGCTAAAAAATGGAAATGTTGTTGTGAGGTATTTGAGAAGCCCAGTAACAGTACAGGAGGACAGGCGTATATGGAAATGGGTGGAAACGATGAGACCTGCAGAGCTGATTCTACTTCATCATGGGGCAGATCATTAAAAAAGGTCAGAGCCAAGTCTCTTTCATCTCCTCCTCCGTTCCGGCCGGCCTCATGAAAAGAAGACATAAATCTAATATGACATGCGGTGAAGGTCAACTTCCTTTCAGTAGAGAAGGGAGAGTAAAGAAGAGGGAGGGAAAAAAAGAAAAAAAGGGTAACAGATTTTTTTTCTCTCTCTCTCTAAACGACAGGAGCTATGCCAAAGCATGCTTTAGTTGCAGTGCCAACGCAGTTTCTTATTTCTGATTCATAGTCTCAGTGTTTCTGGCTCCAAACACACATATCAAGTCATGTAGGGACAACTCTCCTCTTGCCCTCAATGTCCTCAGTATAATACCAGCACGCACGCACGCACGCACGCACCTGCTTCTCATGCCCTCTGTGTCCTCAATACCATCACATACACCAGCGCAAATACAAGCACACACACAGACACAGACACAGACACACACACACACACGCACACAAACACACAAACACACATACACAGATACAAGCACACACACACACACACACACACACACACACTGTCCTCAGTACCAGTATGCAGGGACGCACTGGAGCTGTGGGTTGTTTTGACATGCTGCTGCGAAATCACAAAATCTAATCTGCTGTCTTTTCATAGCCATGTCAAAAAGTCTTTTTGGTGCGGTTGTTTTTTAAAATAATGTCAAATGTGTGTTATACCAAGGCTGCTAAATGTGCCGTATCGCATTCACAGGGATGTTTCGTAACCACAGCAACAAATGTGGCAGATTTTGCAGCCAAGTCTCACAGCAAATGGCCTCTTCTAATCAGAGCGACATATTTCTACAGATATGGAGATGGGGCAAGGGTGTACGTATCAGGGCTTGACAATAACTTTTTCACCCACCGGCCACTGTGGCTAGTGGATTTCCCGAGTCACTAGCCATTCAGGTATTCCACTAGCCACAGATTTTATATTGTTTTTTCCCTCTTTAGCGCATCATCTTCTGAGGTTAGATGTACTGAGATAAAGTAAGATGAGTGTATAGCTTTCTACATGGAAGTATATCAAGTAAATAGAAACTGTGTTACTGAGCTTTTTCTTGAACTTAAATACAAACAAGGAACAAACAGAATATAGGCTCCTTCGATGCCTATGTCATACCAAGTAATAAGGTGCCAGCCAAATTGGCTAGTGACACTGAAAATATTACTAGCCACAGCCAAGTTTTACCAGCATTTGGCCGGTTGGCAGGTGCCAGTGTCAAGCCCTGGTACGTATGTATATATGTCATCATACTGTGTGTGCGTGTGTGTGTGTGTGTGTGTGGAGCCCAGTCTCGCCGAAAATCAACTGTAGGCCTATGCTTCGTGGTGCCGCTACGATATAGCCTCGTTTTTCGTGGTTGAGCAACACGCGCTGTCATCGAGAGTGTGTGAGAGAGAGGGCCAGTGAGTAAGAGAGACCACCCGAGCAGCGTGCATTCCGTGAGGGGAGCGCTGTCGTTGTGTCAGCTTCATGCCATCTCTCCCTTCCTCCAACATTGTCCCTAACCTTAACCCTAAACCTAGCCCTAACCCTAACCCTAAACCTAACCTTAACCCTAAACTTAAACCTAAATCACTTGTTTGAAATGTTTGATTACCGTCGTTTCCAGTTAGCCTTCACTCACGCTTGATTGTTGACGTCTGTCCGCATTAGTCTTCCCCCCAGAGCCAAACTACCCCAATTGTCCATTCCCCCTTTCGTCACCCAACCACGAGGAACGAGGCTATTCGTAACAGCACCACGAGGCTTAAAGTTGTTTTTTTCTGTTTTTCTCGTAAAGACTTCATGGCCCGAGATACGGTTGGTAGGTGTGTGTGTGTGTGTGTGTGTGTGTGTGTGTGTGTGCGTGTGTGTGTGTGTGTGTGTGTGTGTGTGTTTCTGCGTGTGTGCTTGTTTCTGAGAGTGTGCACGTATGTGTGCGTGTCTGTCTGTCTGTCTGTGCATGCGTGCATGTGTGACTGTGACCAGGTAACCTGGAGGGGGGGGGGGGTGTGTGCAAAGGGGTCAGATGTACTGAACCCAGGGAGAAGTGGGGCCAGGATCAGGTCATCATTACATTGCATGTAATAACTGTATTTGTATACAGTCATTACATTTGCATGTATTGGGTGGGGGGCCCTTTCAGATGACTTTGTCCCGAGCCCAGCCAAAACTGTCAGTGGCCCTGACTGTAGCTGTTTACACATATCCACTCACTCATTTCCTGCCCTTGAGGACATACAAACACAGAGACAAAGTAAAAAAAACATATTCCGTGGACTGGCTGCTTCTAAAAACTAAAAACACCTCTTAGTACAAAAGTCAGGTACGAGCTCCCCTCCCTATTCAGTCTCCTGTCCCTGTGGAATAATGATCACAACAAAAGAGCTTAAGCCCTCACCTCTTAAAGGCCTTGGCTGTATTTGGGGCGCTGCACCACACCACCACCAACGCACAAACTTTTGTGACCCTTTAAGAGTAATCTGGGAGGGCCATGGGTTTCCTCCTTCTGGATCAATGTGGATAATGTTAGATTTGATGCGTTAGATAGGGAGATGAACCAGTTTGGCTCTAACGCTGCAGTAAGTACCTGGCTTATGCTTATGCTGGGCCTCTCCTCTGCCTTTGGGTTGAGCTGCTTGCCTCTCCGTCTGGCTGCCTGCCTGCCCACCTTTCTGGCTGCCCCCCTGCCTGCCTCCCCGGCTGACTGTCTGCCTGCCTGACTCTGCCTCTCTGACAGATTCTACCTCTTTGTTTCTCTGTCTACCTGTCTGCCTCTCTGCCTGCCTGCCTGTCTGGCTGCCTTTCTGCCTGCCTGCCTCTCTGTCTGCCTGTCTGCCTGCCTGCCTCTCTGCCTGTCTGCCTGCCTGCCTCTTTGCCTGTCTCTCTGCCTGTCGGCCTCCCTGCCTGCCTGTCTGCCTCTCTGCCTCCCTGCCTGTCTGTCCGCCTCTCTGCCTAGCTGCCTCTCTGCCTCCCTGTCTGCCTAGCTGACTGTCTGCCTCTCTACCTCCCTGCCTGCCTGTCTGCCTGTCTGACTCTCTGCCTGCCTGCCTGTCTGCCTCTCTGCCTGCCTGGCTACCTCTCTGCCTAGCTGCCTGTCTTCCTCTCTGCGTACCTGTATGCCTAGCTGACTCTCTGCCTGCCTGCCGGCCTGACTCTACCTCTCTGACTGATTCTACCTCTTTGTTTCTCTGCCTGCCCCTCTGATCAGCCTAAATGGCATTGGCATACCTGTCTGTCTCTACCTGTCTACCTGCCTCTGTGCTGTGCCTGCCTGCCTCCATGTATGTATGCTTGCTGCCTGTCTTTCTTGTCTCTCCCCCTGCCTATACCTGCCGGCCTGTCTGCCTCTTTGTGTGCTTGCATACCTCTCTTCCACTACCTCTATTCCACTGTCTCTCTTCCTCTCCTCCTCTTTTCGTCGACCTCTCTTCCTCTTCCTCTTTTCCTCTACCTCCCATCCTCTGCCTCTCTACCTGCATACCTCTCTTCCTCTTTGCCTCTCTTCCTCTATCTCTTTTCCTCTACGTCTCTTCCTCTACCTCTGCCTGCATGCCCCTCTTCCCTCTCCTCCTCTACCTCTTTTCCTCTACCTCTCCTCCTCTACCTATCTTCCTGTCTATCTCTCTGCCTGCCTCTACCTCTCCTTCCCTTCCTCTCCTCCTGCCTGGCTGCCAAAAACAGCACAGCACTTGTCACAGCAGGGCGTCTTCTCTTCTCTGCATGGCAAAGGCTCAGCATCTAAAGCAGATTAAAGCGTGCTATTATGAAAATTAAAAAAAGAGAAACAGCAGCCCTCCCTACTGTACTATTCCCTTTTTCTAGCCCATAAACGACTGGGAGTGAATCATTTGTATGCGCTCTCTCTCTCTCTCTCTCTCTCTCTCTCTCTCTCTCTCTCTCTCTCTCTCTCTCTCTCTCTCTCTCTCTCTCTCTCTCTCTCTCTCTCTCTCTTCTTCTCTTCAAGGGGGTGAGGGCAGGGATTGGATTGGATCAAACTTTTATTTGTTTTTAAATATTTTAATGTGACATAAAAGGAGTTAGCTGCATCAAAATCAAAATCTGTGTCTTCTGTCATCTGCACGCACACACACACGCACATGCACAAATACCCACACGTACACACACACACACCCACACACACAAACACACACACGTACACACACACACACCCACACACACAAACACACACACATACAAATACAAACATACACACGACACAAACACACACACACACACACACACACACACACACACACACACACACACATCCTCCGATGTCCTCTACCCCTAATATATATAAACGAACACTCACACACACACACACACACACACACACACACACACACACACACACACACACACACACACACACACACACAAACACACACACACCCTCATCCCCCTGCGTCCTCTACCCCTAAATGACCCCACTAACTCCCCCTACCCCCTGCACCGTGGTGACCTAGTAGAGACCAAGATCATAGGCCTGTGTCTTCTGTCATCTACACACACACACACACACACACACACACACACACACACACACACACACACACACACACACACACACACACAGACAGACAGACACACACACACACACACACACACACACACACACACACACACACACACACACACACACACACACACACACACACAAACACACACACACACACACACACACACACACACACACACACACACACACACACACACACACACACACACACACACACACACACACACACACACACACACACACACACACGTCCCTCTACTTCCACCACCCCTAAATGACCCCACTAACTCCCCCTTACCCCCTGCACGTTAGTGACCTAGTAGAGACCATCCTCCATCTTGAGGTAATCTTCACCTACAATTCCCACACAGGAGGCCGACCATTAACACTGTAGAATAACGAGAGCAGCAAGAGCAGGAGCAAGACTAGGCACATCTTCTTTCAACTTTCAAGAAGCAAGTAAAGACACTTCTCTTTCATGACTATCTACTACAACAGTGGTTCTCAAACTTTTTCCATCATTCCCCCCTTCAGAGGGTCTGAATGCTTCCGAGCAACTATTGTAAGACACTAAAAAGCGTTTGCCAGGCCCTACCATGGCGCCAATGGTAGGGCACTCGTATGCTATGCGGCTGACCTGGGTTCCATTCCAGCCCGGGTCTTTTGCCGACCCTTCCCCGTCTCTCTCTCTCTCCCAACTCGGTTCCTGTAATGTAATGTAATGTAATGTAACTACCCCTAAAAAGCTTTAAACACACTCTTTATGAACATTTATTCATGAAGTGATCATAAACAAATTCTTAACAAATTAGTTCCTTATTCATGAAGTGTTTGTTATAAAGGTCTTTAGGCACAGTTCTTCTAAAGTGCTGCCGGTCAGCCCGCCCCATCAGTAGCACATGGCCGTGCTGGTAAGGCGGGGTTTGTTGATATTTAGTTCCTTATGTACAGTATAAAGTGTTTATAAAGGTATTTAGTTACCGGCCGGCCTCATCAGTAGCACATGGCCACGCTGGGGTAAGGCGGTGTTTGTTGATAATTAGTTCCTTATAAGTTCCTTATGTATAAAGTGTTTATAAAGGTATTTAGTTACCGGTCAGCCCCAACAGAAGGCACATGGCCGTGCTGGGGTAAGGAGGGGTTTGTTGTTGCTGTGTGAACAGTAATCTCAGCCAAAGGAGATTTAGGCCGATCGGCTCCTAATGGGATAATCGGGGCAGGGAGAACGTGCCGCTCATGCAGAGAGTAGGAGGAGGAGGAGGAGTGTGAAGAGGTCGAGAGAAGCAGGGGAGCAGGAGGAAGACTAGGAGTCGGGAGGAGGTGGAGGAGGAGGAATGGAAAGAGGTGGAGAGGTGCATGGGCAGGAGAGAAAGGAGTAGTAGGAAGAGGAGAAGGAGGAGGGGGGTTGAATTCCAGAGGGTGACGTGGGTGAAAAGACGACAGGTTTCAGTTGGCAAATAACGTCTTTTTATTTACCCAAAACAGCGAGGCTACCTTAAATCTTAAGATCTTTTCACAAACATAAACCCATATTAAATAAAATACACAATAGTTTGCCATAAGGCACAACATAGAATTAATAGTTTGCAGGAGTAAGAGTAGGGAGAAGGAAACAGAGGATTGACTTGTGAACAGGGGAAAACAATCCTTGGTTCATATGTATTATTAAAGGGGTATGCCACTATTTTGGGGCTTAATACAGTTAAAATCGTTGGCTGGGGTTTATAAAGGTGGTAAAGTGTCTTATTTTTCATGTAAGCCGTTGTCTTGCTTTAAGACAGGTTAAAAGAGGGAATATGTCGCTAAGCTAGTGAAAGTCAATGTATCCGTGTAGCATTGAAGCATGCTACACGGATACATTGACTTTCACTAGCTTAGCGACATATTCCCTCTTTTAACTTGTCTTAAAGCAAGACAACGCTTAACATGAAAAATAAGACACTTTACCACCTTTATAAACCCCAGCCAACGGTTTTAACTGTAGTGAGCCCCAAAATAGTGGCATACCCCTTTAAGTTCATTATGTCTAACTGTTTAACTTAAACACTTAGGGATGAAGACGGAAGTAACACCGTCGAAACATGTCAGGTAAAAGATAAAAAAAAACTTTTACATGTCTTAAGGCAAAAGAAAACCCTAAGTGTTTAAATCCTTGGTTCAGACAGTAAAAACCCTGCCTCACATTTTACTGGAATGTTCAGTTTTGACAGCCTCAGTCTAAATTTGGCAAAATTGACAACTGCAGTGTTCTGCATTATTAATCACTAACACTGGGGTCGTAATAGGGGAGTAAAATGGGACTCCAGAGTCACCAGGGCCCTGTGAATGTGGGGGCCCCATGGAGTCGCCGGATGTGCAGATATATGGGTGGTGGGGTCCATCAGAGCTTGTTATACATTGGACCAAGAATTTGCTACTACAGTATGCCCAACTACTAGTGTTGTCACCTGTCCCGTTTTTTTTCCTGATTGTCCTGGATTTTAATGCCATTTTCCCGGAATAAATAATACTTTCCTGGACACTGAATGAAAGATACCAAAGGCCAAAAGGTCGACCGAGTTTGAAACGTCCAGGTTTTTGGTCAGACGGAGGTGGCAACCCTGCCTATTATCAAACTGGATTTGGCCCATTGGTGCATCCTTAATGTATACAGTGGCAGGGGTGTTGTTCATGTGGGTAAAGTGTGACTGAGTCACCAGGGCCCCATATATGTAGGGGGCCCTCACACAGTCCGATTTATGAAGATATATGGCTGGAGGGGTCCATTGGAGCTGATTGTAGCCTACATAGGGCCCACAATGTGCTGCTGTGTCCCTTTACAGTGGACTGCCCCAGTCCAGCTCTGCTCCATTAGCCTACTTGCTTGTTTCATTGAGCAGCATGGTTTATTATGCCGAGTCAGTCACAGACCAATTTGCTGACTAACGGCCAGGTCAGGTCCACCAAGTACAGTACCTACCCTACCAGAGGCACGTGCTAATCACCTTAAATGCCCCTGTTGACCTTCCTGTGGTATCACAACTTATCAAAATAAAAGCTTCATCTAACCCTCTCATCTAACCTGCAATGCTGCCTTGTTCATCTTTTATTTTGACAAGTTGCTGTCCTTTCATCTTCTATGTTCTTGAAAGTTGGGCATGAATGTCTAAAAAAAAGTTATGAATGCTCCATGCAAAGTGTATAAAATCTGTTATGAATGTGTTATGTAGGCACATGTCCAATAAAGTGTTACCAGAGTTAGTCACAGACCAATTTGCTGACTAACGGCCAGGTCAGGTCCACCAAGTACAGTACCTACCAGAGGCACGTGCTAATCACCTTAAATGCCCCTGTTGACCTCCCTGTGGTATAACACTACTTATTATAAGCCCAGCACAAGGCAGTGGACCTAGTTAGGGTTACGTGGCGCTATTCAGACATGCCGCTATTCAGACATTGATGTCTATTATCTGAATACCGGCACGTTTCCCACAGAAATCTGTCATTTCTGTGGTTTGTGCTATGTTGCTCAGGTTTTTTTTCAGTTCAGGGAGAGTGCATGCAGTTACCCTAGCCCTTACCCTAACCTTGACCCTAACCCTAACCCTACGGCATATCTGGTGTCAGAATAGCGACATGTCTGAATAGCGGTATGTCTGAATAGCGCTTGCCCCCCCAGTGGACCTAGTTAGCTTGCAAGCTAGCAGGGGAATTTCATTATCCAGACCATGTGCAATGACGTCATGCAAGACATCGTTCAATTCAAAACAGAGCGGAAACACCAAGAAATGATGTACAACGCTACAAACTATTTACTATTGAGAACTGACTTTAACCCCAAAACATAGCAAGCATAATGTGAAATTCCTCTCAATAGTCAGGGCTCAGTAAGAATTGGATTATTTTGGGATCAAACCACTACCCCTATTGACCTATGGCCCCTTGATTTGTCCTCATCTGCACCCTCACGGAGGTACCCTCCTTGGGCCAGGTTTTGCGACGACCCCGTCTGTGTGTGTCTGTTTGTCCACTGGTGGTGTGTGCGACTCGTCTGCAGGGGGCGGCAAACACACAACGAGACACACACACACACACAGACACAGACACACACACACACACACACACACACACACACACACACACACACACACACACACACACACACACACACATAGTCATCGGTAAGCAGTTAGGGTGTCAGACTTGTAACCCAAAGGTTGCCAGTTTGACTTCCGACCCGCCAGGTTGGTGGGGGGATTAATTAACCTGTGCTCTCCCCCATTCTCCTCCATGACTAAGGTACCCTGAGCATGGTACTGACCCGCCGCACTGCTCCCTTGGGGCTCTACTGGAGGCTGCCCCCTTGCACAGATGAGGCATAAATGCAATTTTGTTGTGTGCAGTGTGAACTTGTGTGCTGTGGAGTGCTGTGTCAAAATGACAATGGGAGTTGGAGTTTCACAGGTGGGCTTTCACTTGGGCTTTCACACACACACCATGTGCATTCAGAGCTGGCCATGCAGCTGCATTGCCATCTCGCATGTCTCTTGTTGATCATTGTAAACCAGTATTTGTCAAACTTTTTCAGACCGAGAACCACTTTGTCCCCCCCAAAAATGTCAAGGGGCCACGTGTCAACTGAATTGACTGTGCTTATTTGACACTGCTAATTTCATTGCAAATCACTTACTTTTTATTCACATTATTGTGGTGAACATATGATCTACGATGTGTTTAGCTTTTTAATAATGTTACAAATATAGCCTTCTGCCAGCTTGTCTTGGAAAAGTAGAAATCCCCTCGCGGGCCACCTGAACTCTGTCGTGAACCACCAGTGGCCCCTTTACCACATTTTGAGAATCAGATTGTTGTAAATCCATCACAAGGCCTTGTAGGCTGGGGAGTTTGGAGACTTCAGGGCAAAGAAAAGAATAACAATGACATCAAACAAACGAAAGGCAATAAGTTAGAAGAAAACATTTATTCATCTCACATTTGTCTTTTGAGTGTCGTTCATTAGACTCATCAACTTTCAGTCGTGACTGTGAAGAACACAGATTTAGCTCAAACATTGTTGTCGTTCTTGTCTTCGACTTGGAGAAATGTTCCAGCAAAGTTTAAATGCTCCATTGAGTTAGTAGGCAGAACAGAAGCAGGTCGATATACAGTAGCCTAGAAATATGACAGGAATGAAGTTCCTCCTGTCTCTTTCATAAACCTTTTCAAGTGATAAAAAGCTGTCATATTGCTTTCCACGTAAAAGGTCTGAATCAAATTCAGTCACATTTTTCCTCAGTCAAAGCAGCTATTCAGATCCCTAGGATCAAGCTTGGCAATACCTTTAAGCCCCTTTCTTCTCTACTGCCCGAGTGAATGGAATCGTTTTGTCTCTTAAATAATTGAATGCACTTTCGGTATGTCAGTCAATTTGTGCTTTAAGATTGTGTAACAGGAAGGTTTTGGGATTCGATGCAAGTATTTCTCTGTCTTATCTGTTTTTGCCCATTGCAGGCAATATTTCTGTACAGCAGGAGTTGGCATTTGTAATAGGGGAATGGTTTGTTTATATTAAAAATGTCTTAACACACTACAAATATCCTCTAAAAAAATATGCAACATCAGCAGGCGTCTTACAACACACCAATAACTTTGGAGTATGTTACTCTAAGATGTAGAAGGGTGATGTCTGAAGAAGGGTGATTACCTGAAACGTCACGGAAAACAAGTGGGAGCAAAAAAAACTCTGGTTGAAGCTTTTTTCTCTTTTTTATCCGGTCATCTGCTTGTCCTGCTCCCAGGTCAGACGTTTGGATGTGCGGACTTCAACTCATTCTTTGAACTCTAAGATGTAAACAAACGATTCCCCCATTAGAATGGCAGGATCAAAAAGGGCTGAACAGAAGATGGCATGTTGTTGGGTACTAATACGTCAAGATAGCGTGAGCAATACATCCATGTTGAAATTCTCTTCCAGCAGACTTACAGCACTACAAGGCCTCATCTTCCCACAGCTTCCCTGCAGAGCGAGAACCTGCTGGTTATGCTTAGTGAAACATTATACATGCAGTCTGTTTCAGACAGTAGTTAAAGTCTTGGACATAATTGTGGATCGAGATGCCCCCAAGAGATGCAGAACGATCCAACAAGCTATCCCACAGAGCCAATCACACAGTATAAAAAATGCAGCTAATTCAATGCTTAGAGAGTTGATTCAACATCTTCTAGAGTGCATTTAGTCCAAGAGTACTCTAAGTGTTGAATTAACACTGCATTTTATATTTACTGTGCAGAGAGAGTGCCAGCAAAATGCTCCCTAAAGCTCAGTTTGACTGGGCTCCCCCCGTTAAAACGTGTTGGGCTGTTTTAAACTAATTAATTATATAAAATATGTGCATTTTATTCTGCTTACAGTTTTGCTCCCATGCTTTGCACATGGTTCATTAGCCTCTGTCTGAAAATGCCAATGTGTCCTTCATTATCACTATCACACACACACACACTTGAGTACCCTCCTCCCATTGGGAAAGAGTCTTGCTATGAGCCAAGTACTTAACTTAAAATTGTAAGAAAAAAATGTGGTTTAAACTAACCAAAGTTAGTGTCCGGGCTGCCTAACTTTTGTAAGTTGACATGAAATAAAAGCATGTCAAACTTCAACATCCATGTGACCCTCTGACGGAAGACGGAAGTTTCACCGTTGAAACATGTCAGGTAAAAGATAAAAACTGTTATGCTGTATGTCTGAAACTAATTTTAAACCATAATGAATATCATACATCTATGATCACATGCAATATAGCCTACATAACTCAGAATGAGACCGGCTGGCTAGCAGGTAAACACTTACATAACTGGTGCGGGAACGAGCACCAGCACCACCATTCTGGCCGGCCTCAAAATAACATAAGTGTTGAATTAACACTGAAAAACGTGCAACGTACTGTGCAAGAGATGCATACGTGCACACAGTGGGAGAAGCTTGAGGGTTTCCACCCATGATGAGACATGGATGGCCTTTCTCACTAACTACCCCGCCGCCTGGCTGCCAAGGGACTCTGACTACGGCGGCCTTGGCCCTGGCACTACGCTCTGGCATCGCCTGGCAGCCTGCTTGCTTGGCATTGGCAAGAGAGACGGGTTATTATTCCAAACAGGGGGGAGGCTAGGCTAATCAACGACGGCAATATGGACCTCCCAAAACATCAATCTGGGAAACTTCACACGAGGATCGCTGCCGCCTGACCCTGCCATGTGGAAGGTGCGCTTGGTTGTCCGTAGTACGTCTCTGTCTGAAATTAACACTGAATTGAACATGACTATGACACCAGGGCTTTAAATTAACCTTTTTCAACACCAGCCAAATTGGCGAGTAGGTGTTAGTCTTACTAGCCAAACACACACTCACTAATGGGTCAAAGTGGCTTGTAAAAGTAGTCTTTTCTACTAGACCAACTGAAATTTCACCAGCATTTGAACGGTTGGCAGGCGTTACTTTTAGATTTTCTATGGCCAAAAATTGCCTTCACTTCCTCAAAATTTACTTGGAGTTGCCTGGATTAATCTTTTTGTGGAACTGGACAGACTCACTTCTTCCAAGAGCACCCAACATACTTGTGAAGACACTGTGACTTTTTGAGCTACCAGCCATCTTTTGTAAAAAAATAAAAATAAAAAAAATAAAAAGATGAAAGAAAAAGAAAAATGATTGGAACACCGTTTGCAAAGTTCAGCATACTATAATTGGCTCCTGACCTCGGAACAGGTGGGATTGTCACAGAAACTTGAAACATGTGGATATCTGACACACAGTGGTAAATGGCCTCACGCTGGAAGACCAAGAACAAACTTTAATCTCAATCACAATCTGTAATCTGGATTATTATCGAGAACTCCTTGTTCCTTTAATACGCCCGTGCCTGTGGTGTGCCCCTGCCCCACCCTTGCCACATTACCACAGCGTTTTGTCGAGATGGGCTTCTTTGACAAGATGAATTACCAATACTAAAAGACTGCTCACATAACCCAGTGGTTCTCAGCCTTTTTTTGAATAAACTCTCCCCTGGACATCATCATAAGCCTCGTAACTCCCCCCTTGACCTCAACATAAGCCTGCGACCGCCCCCCTTAGCATTAAAAAATAAAATAGACAAATGCCCCTCAATGGCATCTAACCCCCCAATCAGCTGTATTCTTGTCAACGCCACCTTTGGGTTCCCCAATGGCCGCTGAAGGCTGTAGCACCCTCGTTGAGAAACACTAACATAGCCTTAGTGTGTTATATACTGTTTTGATAACAGAGCTTGGTAGCCCATATTGACAAAACACAGGCCTTTCTTAATCACATCCTAACCCCTAGAGGCACTAATGTAGTGTGGTGCATTGTAATGGCTTGGTAGCTGAGCTTGACGGTTACGGATAGTAGCTCTTATCGTCACAGCACCGCACCAGCCCTCGTAATCTCACCCCTCCCCTCCCTGACCTGACCCTGCCACACTTGCCCCCACTGACTCCTGGGCTTGGCCCCAGCTGGCCTCCCTTTCTGTGTGTGTGTGTGTGTGTGTGTGTGTGTGTGTGTGTGTGTGTGTGTGTGTGTGTGTGTGTGCGTACATGTGTGTGTGTACGTGCGTGCCCGATTGCACAAGACTGAATGCGGTTGACAGACATACTGTACGGTACTGGACCAGTTTCTAAGAGGGCTCGGTTACAGCAGGAGCCTGGCGGATGGAAAAGGAAAAAGAAAATAAAGTCAGTGGCAGGAGTGGGCAGGCTGTCAGCAGTGTTGCCCGATGTGTCTGATCAAATCCCGCCGTAAAGGTTATCAAAAACCGCATGGAGCCGCTAAATTCCGCCCGTTTCAACGAATTGCGTTGATTTCTATGGGCATAAAACTGCAAAAAAAATAAAATAATAAAAGGCAAATGGATGATTTTTCCTGTTTTTACCCGCAGGCGGCTATCCCAAGCAGCCCAATCTGGCAACCCTGGTTGTCAGCAGTGGATCACATGAGCAAGGAGAGAGAATGAAGCCCACCAAGTAGCGAAGTGAAAGCCCAACTGGGAAACTCCAACTCCCATTGTCAATGTGACACAGCACTCCACAGCACACAAGTGTTCACTGCACACAACAAAATTGCATTTATGCCTCACCCATGCAAGGGGCATGCCCCAATGGTGCCCCAAGGGAGCATTGCGGCGGGACAGCACCATGCTCAGGGTACCTCAGTCATGGAGGAGGATGTGGAAGAGCACTGGTCAATTACTCCCCCCACCAACCTGGCGGGCCGGGAGTCGAACCGGCAGCCTTTGGGCTACAAGTCTGACGCCCTAACCGCTTACCCATGGTAGTACCCCATGGTAGTACCTGCAGTACCTATCACCTATCATGGGGGGGTCAAATGTCCAGGGCCCAGGGAGAGAGGGGGCCCAGAATCGGATCCTCATTCTTATATTGTATGGGTTTGGGGCCCTTTCATATGTCTTTGTCCCAGGCCAAGCCAATGTTGTCAGCGGCCCTGCCTATCACTCACACTCACACAAACCTACACGGTACACACACACACACACACACACACACACACACACACACACACACACACACACACACACACACACACACACACACACACACACACACACACACACACACACACTGGCCCTGCCTATCACTCAAACTCACACACACGTACATGCACGCACACGCACACGCACACGCACACACGCACACACCTTCTCAGTTAACACATGGTCCCTATTGCGAGTAAGAAAGCCAATGGCCAAGACATCATGTAATGACAGTAGCTGAGTACTGATGGTAAAACTTTTTCAGTGAATTGCGAAAGAGTTCCACTGGTGGAACAGTGGGCACACAGTGGCTGAATTCTGTTTCCGGTGCTTTTGTTTAAACATGTTGTATGTTCTACATTGCAACATTCATCTTCCCTTCTTAAAGTGAATGCAATAAAAAAAAATATTTTCACCCCCTAGTCATCAGTCATCAGCAATCACATTCATCATCAGTTCATCTTAAATCATTGGAAGACCTGTAGTACTTAGGAGCAGGGGCGTGGCAGTATATTGTAGGCCCTATGTACAATCAGCTCCAATGGACCCCCCCCCCCCAGCCATGACTCTACATGAATCAGACACTGTGTGGGCGTCCTATATCCATGGGGCCCTGGTGACTCAGTCACACTTTACCCCCCCCTGTACGACACCCCTGCTCAGGAGCATTGGGTAATAGTGTGACGGGCACACACCACCAGAGTACACAAGGCAACAATGTGGAAATGTTTGACGTTTGAAGATTTACTTTGCCCACTTCCTGTGAATGCAATAAAAAAATATTTTTCCTCTAAACAGTCGTCAGTCATCAGCGAAAACATTTGTCATCAGTTCATCTTGACTCGTAAAAAAGAACCCTTGGGATATTGGGTAAGAGTGTAGGGATATTGGGCAATAGTGTAAATATAAGGAGGAAGGGTGCATGAATGAAGGATGAAGCATTCAACAGGGCCTTTCCAAACTTTTTGATGCAAGCGGTTGTTGATTTCCTGGAGAAGATTCGTGGCTTGGTAGGGTATATAACTATATGCAGGTGCATGCGCACGCGCACACACACACACACACACACACACACACACACACACACACACACACACACACACACACACACACACACACACACACACACACACACAAATGTACATATGTACACACACAGGCACATGTAAAAGAACCTCGGTTGCTCTGTCCCTGTCTGTCACACGCACGCACACACGCACGCACGCACACACACACACACACACACACACACACACATACACATACACACACATACACAGTAGGAATACTATCACAGGGTGAAAGAGAAATAACTGTGAGAAGGAATTTGGTCTCCCATGGAAGCATAGCATATGTCATTAGCATTAGATTCTTGTATGAAAAAGAAGTACTAGTATTCTTATAGATGTAATTACAAAACTAGTAGTATTTTATTAAAACCACATAATATCGTACTACTGGAGTTGTAATTACATTTTCTGCTTCTACTTTGCACTTTCGACACTAACCGGGCAAATACACAGGCCGCGACGCAATTGCAGCGATAGAGAATCGCTTCAGTGCAGCAGCAAGCGATACGAGCGATTGAAGCGACTAGAGTATGTCCGTTACAGGCAGAACGCAAGCATTCAAACATTCCCATTGGCTGTGGTCACTGACCTCTATACAGTCATATGTCATATGTCACATCACAGTCATCGCTCTTGGCGTGTGTTACGCCCCAACACATGAAACGGCCCTATGGGGCTAACATTAGTGATGGGAAATTTGAAGCGAGGCTTCGAAGCGTGCTTCGAGCAAAAGTGGGCGCAAAATCTGAAGCCTCGCTTCGAGGCGTTTGACGTCAGGAAATACCACGTGACAATGCCAGATGAGGCTTCACATTTTGCGAAGCGCGTGGACGTGTCATTGCGCGCCGCTACCCAAACAAGGGCTGGATCTCAAATGGCGCACTTGTGCACTTCGGGCACTATGTTTTAGTGCGCAACTAATACCGCATACGCACTGAAACATGAACACTAAAGTGCACAAGTGCACCATTTGAGATTCAGCCATGCTTTCTGCGCCTCGGAGCACTTGTCAAGTTTTCAGATTGCGTTTGTTGTGTGAATGTTGAGACTGGATATGTAGTGACTTTGATTTTTAAAGTAACCCAACCTGTGGGATTTTATTGTTACACAGTACATTGACCAAACATAAATTAACACAAGGTCCAAATGAACATAACTACTAGGCTGGAGAGGCAACAGCCATTGTGTCAGTAAGACAGCCTCTAGTGAGCAGCAGGAATCTTCAGGTCTTTATACCAGGCTTGATTGCAGGTCCAGTTGTCTTCAATCAGGCCACTCCCCACAGTTGCTTCAGCTGATTGGAGGACGTGGCAACAAGGCAAAACGAGACAAATGACACATGCATGCAGCCGTAACAGCGTGCGAATCGCCTCTAGTCTCACAATCGATTTTGTTGCGCGACTCAATACAAAGTCAATTATTACCCTTCCGTCGCTCGCCTCGCTCTTGTCGCGGCCTGTGTATTTGCCCGGTAATGCTGGGGGCGTATTACAGAAACCTTCCTATCTTCAGTCGTCCTATCTTAACTTTTGACTTGAGATAAGATTTTTTTCGGTTTTGTATTACAGAAACAAATCCTAACTTCATTTAGGATTCTCATCTTATCTTTGGAAATCCTATCTTATCTTGAGTTAGGAATCCTAAAGTAGCGATCTAAACATCTACGATATACTTTTTATGTCTGTTACCTGACAACAAATACACCGCTACCTAGCAACAGTAGTGCGACGCAAGCTAGAACACACAAGTTTGACTGCTGCTGCATCTCGCGGTCTGCGTGATACTAAACCAGAGAGGAAGAGGACGTAAATGTTTCGCTAAACTTTTTATGCTCATTGGTGATATACTTTTAAATAACGCACTTATTAGTGGCATTCCACCGAACGGATTTCTAATACAGCAACATCTGTGAGGACGAAATGAGGAGGGCTCCGGGAGTTTACTCACTCTCGCTGCCTGCAACCTCATGTTGAATTGATCAAATGCATTGTGTTAGTTTCAGTCCCAATAAAGTGCATCCCATTTTCCATATTTTCATCCCAAGCTTTGTTTTTCTAAGCGAATGCACGCACAACAGTTAAGGAACGTAATTTCATGAAATTTCTTTGTATGACCAGCGCATGTAAATAAATGACAACACAGCCGAATTGCCTTGACCCGTGGGAAGTTGATAGCCTATCGGACTTCACAAAACTTTTCATCCATTCACTGTGAATTGCATTGTTTTCCCGGATGAAATAGACTTCACTGTTGCTCTGGCTGAAACAGCGAGCTGAGCGTGAGTAAATAGTTATTACCTACACCAGCTAAATTTTGGCTAACAAATCAATGCATAACTGGAATTAGGACAGCTGGGTGGCTGTCCTAAAGTTAGGACCAATTATTTAGGATTTTTCGAAGTTAGGATGCTTCTGTAATAGCCCTTTCTTAACTTAAGATAGGATGCGCAAAACAACTTAGGAAACGCTGTTCTGTAATACGCTTTTCCTAAATTCGGTCCTAAAGTGCCGTTGCCGCGGTAACTAGACAGATAAGATAAGATTCTCAAGATAGGAAGTTTCTGTAATACGCCCCCAGGATCTCAAATGGTGCACTTGTGCACTTCAGTGTTCATGTTTCAGTGCGTATGGCATATTAGTTACGCACTGAAACATGGTGGCCGAAGTGCACAAGTGCGCCATTTGAGATCCAGCATAATACTGCACTGCGACTCCACCACCACCAACACCACTACCACCGGTAGTCCATCTACAGTAATCAGCCGAGAGCATCTTAGCCGCTTGTCAAAAAGAGGTCTGGATTAGACTCATGTCATGCACTACTAAACCTTTAATGTGCTTCCAGTAGCTCCACTGCTGCTGGCCACGATGTGCTGTGATTGTAAGACCATACTGTACTGCGCAGCATACAGTAATCATCCCTGGCCAGGGCTGGCTTAAGATGGCTTGGGGCCCCTAGGCTACAGGTTGCTGTGGGGGCCCCCCGGCGGGCAAGTTTCATGACAAATTTACATAGACAGTGTCATAATTGCAAGCTAGGTTTTAGAGATAACATGTGAAGAGTTCAGATGCAAAACCCCCTAAGTGCCTTTTCAGAAAATAATCTTAATTCATTTTTTTTTAATACAAAGCTATCAAAATTGCTTATTTTTTAAATTGTATTTATGTAATATAACTTTTTATATGTATTATCAAGTACATGAATGTAAACCAAACCAACAACAGGGTTCTCTAAAAATATAGACGTACAGGTCTTCAGAAATGGAGTTAGGGGGTTTTGCATCTGAACTCTTCATGTATACCAACTGTACTCAACATGACAGATGATTTTTTTTCTTCGATATTAGCCAGGTCCGGATTTTCAGAATTCTGTAACCCTGTAGGCATTTTTGGGGAAAAGTCGGCATACAGCATTTTTGGAACATTCAAAGGCATCTAAATACAAATCCATCGTATGCCGAAAAAATTAGGCCCCCAGTTGTTTGTAATTCTACGTTAAAAATGTATGTATTTTTCATAGGGTAGGCAAATAATGATAGATAGGCTAACATTTTAAACTTTTAATTATCACCATAAAACTTTAATATTTTCTTACTTGCATTAAGACAAACAGTTTTTGTATTACAAGTTGTCTGAAATGTATTTTTTACCATATGCAAATTAGGTATTTTCTTTGGGAATATGCAAATTAGGCATATAATCCAAAACCGATGAAGATAATGTGAAATTTAAAAACTAATTGATAATTTTGTTTATCAAAAGTATCTATAGGTTTATCTTATGTTCATTTAGTCAATCTAAACATTCATTTTCATGCTATACCTTTCCTGGGCGGGGCAAGAATCAGCAAAAAATTACACTTTGGATTATCCATTGTGATGAGGGTGATCAAGCAAAGTATGTCAGGGAAAACAACTATTTTTCCATAAAGCCAAATATTTGGATTATCTGTATGTCTGTCATGGAATTCAAATATTCTTAGGTAAGCTGCCACTAAGCGCGACAGAAAGAGACGAAGAAGGGGGGGACAAAGGCAACTTTGGAGACCTAACTTGAGCACATTAGTACATGCAGCTACTGCTAACTTGACCATGTACAGCCCAGATCAATGTGGTTGAGTGCTAGACCATAATTATGGGGACAATTCCATTAACCCTTTTAAAGGTTGGCCATCTTGACAGTCAGCCATCATGAAAGAATTTGCCTCCAAAATATTATCAGTTCATATAGTATACCAATTACAGAGTGGTAGCAGACAAGATTTGGTGAAAATCCTTCCATCTGTTTATGTTATTGTGCGAAGGCTGGATTTGTACCCTTAGTCCAGTCTAAGTGCCACCGGTTCAATTCCCAGACACAGACAGGTGGATGGGGTTGGGGTAAGTGGGGTAAGTAAACTGACCCTACCAGGGCTGTCCTTCGTCACCCCTTTCTGCTGAGTGCCTTGAGCATTGTCCCTACGCTGTCATCTGTAGTGGGCACCAGGAGGTAAGAGTTAGGCTAATCCCATTGACCTCCGTGTTCCATTTTTACACAAAGATGGCGACTCATGGAGTCTTTAACATATAGCCATTGAAATAGTTCCAAAATAGTTCCAAGAACTGAGGGTCAAAAACAGAAAGTGCCGTAAAGGTAAATGTAATGAGTCACCTGAGTCACAGGTCTGAGTTTGCTTAAGTGGATGAAAGAGATCAAGGCAAGGCACGGCAATTTTATTTGTATACCACATTTCATATATAAATGCAATTCAGTGTGCTTTACAGAAAAGTAAGATAAAGTAAAGTAAAATTAAATTAAGTAAAATTAATTTAAAAAAAGCACATGGCAAGGCAGGTGAAAAAGAATTTTAAAAAGTAAAGATAAAAGCAAGAAATAAGGAGAAAAGACAAATAAAAAGTATCATAAACATTTTGATCTCTAAGAGTTGGCATCTGAGAAAAGCTTTGTCTTTGTGTGAAAACACCCTTACTTTCACTGGCGTAGCAGCACACAGCCACTACCTTATTGCTTCCCTATGCAGCTAATACCTTGGCTGTACCGCATGCTGAGCTACTGTAGGCCTAAAGTGCACAGCCCCTGTGCAAGTCACTGTGCGCTCCTAGCTCCCAACCCATATCCTGCTGAACCTGATCCCTCCCTGCCTCGTCATGCTGAGTCTCTCTCTCTCTCTCTCTCTCTCTCTCTCTCTCTCTCTCTCTCTCTCTCTCTCTCTCTCTCTCTCTCTCTCTCCCACGCATGCACACACAAACACACACACACACGCGCGCGCGCACACACACACACACACACACACACACACACACACACACACACACACACACACACACACACACACACAGAGAGAGAGAGAGAGGCAGGCCTGACACTGCCCAGGGCTAAACAGGTGCTAGATAAATCAGCACTGGTGATAAATTAAAACACATAAGCATTGGCTGAACAACACTTTGTGCACGGTTCACAGCAAGCAGCAGACAGTCATGGGTGAGCGATTAGGGCGTCAGACTTGCATCCCAGAGGTTGCCGGTTCGACTCCCGACCCGCCAGGTTGGTGGGGGGAGTAATCAACCAGTGCTCTCCCCCATCCTCCTCCATGACTGAGGTACCCTGAGCATGGTACCGTCCCACCGCACTGCTCCCCATGGGGCGCCACTGAGGGCTGCCCCCTTGCACGGGTGAGGCATAAATGCAATTTCGTTGTGTGCAGTGTGCAGTGTTCACTTGTGTGCTGTGGAGTGCTGAGTCACAATGACAATGGGAGTTTGAGTTTCCCAATGGGCTTTCACTTTTCACTTTCTTTCACATGCTGTGGCCAAGTTGCAGCAGTGGTGGTGGAAACACCCAGGTACAGATATACATACGTAGATAGGCCTATACTTGTATTTATTTAAGCCATTTTAGCCTGATGACTCGTATATGTTGTTTGACCTTTGGTGCCTGGAGCGACATATATGCTATAGTCTAGTCGTGATTTCATGAACCTGGAAATGTTGAGTACCCTAAAGTTTTATTGCAGAAATATCATCTATGGGCCTAATGGATAGAATTTAGCTTGGTTGCCTAAAGTTGCACTTTGAGCAATTTGCTTAATCAGCATAAATATATTGTTAAGGTAAGACTACTACAGGTGAATAGGCTAAAAATTTAAAATAATAGATATCACCATGAAACGTTCTCAGTTGATTACTGGTGATGAGAGAAAATAAATGTATTGGATGTTTTTTATATTTTGATGTTTAGATGTGCAAATGAGGGCATACAAAATCAATTATACGCTAATTTGCATACAAACCAAATCACCTTCATATTGTGAACTCAGGCTGAAAATAACTTTTCTGTGGGTAAAATATGTATATATTGTATATGTATATATAATATGTATATTGGTTAACAAGAAGAAGTTGCTCTGTATGCCTAAAAAAATTGTTGAAAATATATGTTTTTGGACATTTGCCTTTATTTGTGATAGGACAGTGAATATATTGACAGGAAGCGTGTGGCGAGAGAGATGGGGAAGGGTGAGCAAAGGATCCAGGCCAGAATCAAACCCGGGTCGCCAGTGTAGCATATCCTGATTATCATCAACTTTCAAATCTCCTCAAGACTTGGTCTGCCCAAGAGCCTAGCAATTTACATTTCCCAAACTGCAAGGTTGACCTGCCTCCCTAGATTTGCTGCTGTTTGACTGGTTTCTGACAAAGTGAGTGGAGTTCACGATTTTTTTTGGGAGATCAGAAACAATATTTACATTGCTCTTGGACTGACTAGAAGCAATGCCGAAGGTGTTGTCACTAGGAGGGCGTAGCATGGCTAGGTGTAGCAGTAGAGTGGCCCTACCGTTAGATCCAAGGGGGCAGGATTTGGCTGGTTAGTTTCGCCGATTAGCAAGTCGCCATTTTCGCACTTCCGACATTCACTTCGCTCATGATGATTGGTGGGCACGTGAGTTTAGTGTTGGGCGCACAGACCTTTACAAGTCTGTGGTTGGGCACCTCCATGCATCCAATGCCCATCTTCAATATAGTTTTCTGGTCAGTCATTAACGTGGCACGTAATTGGCTGAGTAAACTGGCGGCAGAAATAACTCCATTTTGGAAGAATTCTGGCTGAATTCACTAGCCTAGCATTTCCCATTGAAATGACTGGAGGCGGGACTTATTCACTCTCTCCAGTTCTTATACTACCTCCAGGGTTAGATCCGTGGTAGGACCAAAATATATTTTTCTAAGTGATGACTATCAACTGCAGCGAGTGCAGCACGCCCTGCTGGACCCATAGGTCCTTAAGTCCATAGAAGGTCACCCTGGTATACTGCGGTGGTGCCTACTAACGAGCTTATATACTATGTCAGTATTGACACAGGGTAAATGTAGGCTATAATCCCCCGCCACTTCTTATTTTACCTCCAAAGCAGCTGTTGTGATGCTACTGCTGTCCAGGGTTGCCAGATGGGGCTGATGATTTCCAGCCCAAAAAATGCTCAAAACCCGCCTTGAAGCACTATTGATTTCTGTTGCCAACATTTTTGGATTTTTTTTCTACTACCGGTCAATGCCATTTTTACCCGCAGGCGGCCATCCTAAGCAGCCCAATTGGGCGGGAAACCACCAAATCTGGCAACACTGCTGCTGTCCTGTGTGCCCTGCTCAGGTCAAGTCCTCCTACCTACGGATTACTGCTGTAATGCAGTAGTTGGTTTAGCATGATGAGCTTGCACGTTCCCACGATACTTTTGAGACCAGGCTGGCAAGCTGCCTGCCAGTCATTCTGTACTTTCAGGCCAAGGCCAGATGCAACCAATAAAGCGACCGCGTGGGAGAGAGTCATTAGTGTTGTGAAGTGCGTATGGAGAGTCGAGGCATTGGGAGTACATTTGTCTGAAAATTCAGAAAACCACATGTGCTGGCTATAACAGTATGGTTTGATTGATAACCACTCAACACATTTCATACGTTCACTATCCAGACATGCTCTGTGATAGGCTAAATCAAACATTCCACGTCACATCATGAGCATATACAGCAGATTTAAAATGTGTTGACACAAAAAACGTCTTTTGTTGATGATTTTCAGTGTTACTTTTCAGGTGCATGACCCAATAATGCACACTGTACCACCATAAAGGATAATTACCATAGTATTACTGTACTATGACATAACAGAGGGCCTTTAATGCACTATGACTCGGTTATTGCCATTCTGGTCACAGCAGTTTTATAGTGTCGTGTTTTAACGGGTTAAAACTAACAAATGAATAAAAATCCAAACACATTGGGCACTGACCTTTGAAAGCCTACCTGGTGGCAGATAGTGTGTTAAAACTTACAAATGAATAAAAATCCAAACACATTGGACAGGGCACTGACCTTCAAAAGGTCACCTGTGGTGGCAGTGAGTGTGTGTGTGGATCAAAACAGCAGCCCGTTGACAGGTAGCTACAAAGTGACATTGGTGGTCAGCACCTGCTTAGCGAAACTCAATTATGAGTTATGGGCTTATGTGCTTGTACCAGCTGCTCCCCTCATTAGAATACCTTCATCATCCACCACGTCTAACCTTGTCCTCTCCTCTCACAAGGTAGAACAAGCCAAGGATTTTAATCAAGCACATTTTATTTTCTCTAACAGCTACAGCTACGTACCTGCCAATAGCCCAGTAGTAATCTAGATGAGCCCGCCTAGCATTACATTACATTATATTGCATTGTATTTGGCAGACTCTTTTTAACTAAAGCGACTTACACACCCGTACACATCACGGCATAGACTCTGGATCGAGATTGGGGAAGCTCAAGCATTCTTATTGTAGATAATCACAAAAGAAGAGCCGTTACTTGCTTCTTGAAAGTTGAAAGAGATGTGCTTAGTCTTGCTGCCTAGGCTGGCAGAATAAAATATTTTTGTGTGGCGTGTTGGTCTAGTGCTGCTCCATGGGGGATAACCCAAAAGGACACAAAAGTCAGTCTTTCAATCACACCGATCTAAATGCAAGTAGTCTCTTTTTGCAGATGGGCCCATCCACGGGCCTATTCACTCTTTGCCGAAAACACTCAACTACTTTATTCAACAACACTGCTACTACAATGCAGAGAGTCTAACATAACTGATTAAGACCGGATCATAACCATTTTGGTGACAATAATAACAGAGGTTCTGCGCAAAGAGGTCAAGCAGTTAAACAGTTTGAAAGCCAACCGTTCCACAGCATCGCTAATGGTTCCAGATTATACTTTTCATGGTATAGTCCCCTTTGCTAGGCTAATTCCGGAGCAAGAGTGGATAAAACCGTACAGATACAGTAAAATCAGCTGGCTCACTGGTCCACTTCGGGACAGCGGTATTTATTTCTGCGGTAAAGAGTGAAGAAAGGACAGGGTTTCCCCCAGCACTTTATTTCTAAGGCAGCCACCTTGACAAGAAACACCTACCATCTTGACTAGGTTCCCTGAAAAGATAAAGAATTCATGTTGTGAATGTTATTTCTAAAGTTGCTTTACCAAAAAAATACATACTTTTACAAAAAATATGTGGGAAACACTGAAGCCGAGGAGAGGAGGCAAGGTTTTGATCTCATACATCCATGTAACAAGTGTGAACGATTCCAATTAAATTATTGAGATTTGCTTTGCGAAAATCTGCAACAACAAAAAAGAAATGGTCTCACTTTATCATAAGGACTACAAGAGCCTTGTCCTCTCCTTACAGGGACACTGTGCAGGAAATGGTCAAAAAGGGTACTGCAACTATGCTGTTCATTGAAACTGGGCTGCCTATTGCCAAATTTGATCTTTACATGAAAGTTTACTAAGTAATAAACAAATATTTTCTAGTATGGTCCAAGTACAGTCATTTTTACAGCTAATGGAGAAGATTTTTTTTACATACCATGGAGAAGATCCCCCTTTTCATGTATGGAAAGTGCAATTTTTCCAGTTATAATGAATACTTAGAATTTGATGCTGGTGGTAAGTATTCATGAAAAAGGTAACATTAGTGAATGGACAGCATGAATTCTGGAAATAGACAACTAAAAATCTCACACAGTGTCCCTTTAAGTTCAAAAGGCTGGTTTTACAGTAACCATTGACATATGCCTACTTAGTCCATGGGCCGGAGCAGAAGTTGGTATCACCTGGGGTGGCAAAGTCTATCAATGTTTTTTGTAGGCCTAATCCTCCATGTCTGAGGGACATTATTTGGTATGACAGCCCTCTGTAAGTAGCTTTCTTATATTTTACTCACTTTTATAACTGTACATATATGCATGCATGATCCAAGAGGGTAAAACTGTAGAGCTATGATAGATTTAAAGATCAAATATGAACACTGGTGGAAAACACCATATTGTATTTACATTTTTATGAAGGGAAATTTCAAGGACCTTACCCCCATTCACAAAAGTTGAAGGTTTTAATTATGGCCATATCCAGTTCAACGTGTTCGATTGAAATGATTAAAGAAAATAAAGAGAATGCCGCACACTCTGCTCCATGTTTTAATGTACAAGTGACGTTTCGGCCATCTGGCCTTCTTCAAATTACTTCTCACAGAAATATGCCTTTTCTTGTCTTTTCTTTCCTTATATTTCTACACGTTGATACTGATGCATGTTTTTGCCTCCTTCATGTACATTATTTGGGCACAGGATCCTGAAAGATAAAACTGTGCTGCAGATTAATGGAAACCCAATTAAATTTCTTTCTTACAATCTTTGTGTTTGTAGTGACATTTCGAGTCCTCATTGCTTTACCTTCAGACTTTAGACTTACCCATGTGCTACATGGTTTTTTTGCCTTTACTTTCCTTCCTCACACACAGCCGTCTTATTCAGTAGGCTATACAATACTTGCTCTCTTGTCATGATTTACCACTGGACAGGTGCAGATCCAATGTTAGGATTGGGGAGGCGAGACACACACGCACAAAAAGTCTTTTTCTTCTTGTATCTATGCATGTCAACATCAATCACGGATACTTAAAGGCTTGCCTTGCCATATAGTTCAAAAAGTACGGCACAGAGGAACCAGTTGTTGAACAATTTATCAGAAGTGAACCTTTGAATGGAAACTAATCTAGGCTACCATTCGCTAGAACAGGACAGTCAACCCTTGAATAGAAAGTAATCTACACAGTTGCTAGAACAGAGCGGTCATGCCCTTACCTTTTATAACCCCCCTCTGAACTCTATAGGAAGTCATTCTCTTTTAAGTACACCTCTTATCTTAACAACTTGACTTCACAAGCCTCCTAATCTACCACTGTGTGTGTGCACTTTCAATTTGCACTCTTTTCCGCTCGTTCTATAGTTTCCGGTGTTTGCCAAAGCTCTGTTTGTTCTTCATCCATTGTAAGTCTGCATGGAACAGAGCCTGATGACGAATGTAATGTAATGTAATGTAAAGCAGTGCAAAGCCACGTCTTTTATAGACTCAAAGAAAACGAGGTATGACAAAATGACACATACCGAGTCAGGGAAGAGATTAAGAGTTTTTGATTTTATAAGGGAAAGCATTGTGCTTATACACCCCGAGGGGAAAATAATAACCTCATAGCACATAGGGTATGTGACAGCATTCGTGTACGGGCAGCTCCGCACACACAAACATGCGTTGCGCACCACACACCCATCACCCCAAGCCCTTGCTCATGGCATCTGCTGACAAGAAGTTAGCTGCGCTTTCCAATCCATTTCTCATAATCCACCCCTCCTCTGCTCTCTCAGATCATTGAATGAAATTTAATTAATGGCACCGCCAAACAGAAACGTTTAACCCAGCCACTGACTAAATGTCAGGTCACACGCAAAGGTCTCTCTCTCTCTCTCTCTCTCTCTCTCTCTCTCTCTCTCTCTCTCTCTCTCTCTATCCCTCTGTCGGTCGGTAAGTCTTTTGCTCTTTATCTCCCTTGTTCTTTCTTCTGGAGGTGTGTGTGTGTGTGTGTGTGTGTGTGTGTGTGTGTGTGTGTGTGTGTGTGTGTGTGTGTGTGTGTGTGTGTGTGTGTGTGTGTGTTGTTTGCAGAGAAATTAACAATGAGCAGGAGGTAGGAGGACGACATTCGTCTCAAGTGACAAGGTCACAGGGCCATGTCCTCTTGTTGCACACACACACACACACACACACACACACACACACACACACACACACACACACACACACACACACACACACACACACACAAACACACATACACACACAAACACACACACACACACACACACAAACACACACACACACACACACACACACACACACACACACACACACACACAGCACATAAACATGTGTGCGTGTCGTGCACGGACACACACACACACACACACACACACACACACACACACACACACACACACACACACACACACACACACACACACACACACACACACACACACAGACACACACACACACTCAAAGAGCCCCTCACAATGTGTTCCAGTGACTGAACACATCTCCACGAGGACCCACATTAGTTTTAGCGGCGCTCCACTAGTGTGTAGAGAAGAGGCTTTTAGGGTACCCATGAAAGCAGCATGGAGCGATTTCCTGGCAAACCTCCTCATCATGCCCCATTACATTTACTCCCCCAGTTTACTGCAGACTACCAGTGCAGTGCTACCAGAGAGAGCCATTTACCAATCTAGCTACATCGGGGCTGGTCTGGGGGAGAAATAGGGCCCGGGCAGCTTTGACTTAGACGGGGGCCCTCATAATTAGTGGCACAGAATTGACTCATCTATGGGTTTTTTAAGTTATTTTATTTTTTACATTTCTGAAAATAGGGGCCCACGACGGCCCCCTCATTTAGTGGCATAGAATTGACTCACCGGTGTTTTTTGTTGTTGTCTTTTAAAAAAAACATTTCTCTAAATAGGGCCCACGAGGGTGCGGGGCCGGCAAATGCCCGCTATACCTGATGGCCAGTCCAGTCCCTGAGCGCAATGATTGATTTCATAACACATGCAGAAATAAAAAAAGACTCTTCTCTCTCTCAGAGTCAAGCACCTCTATTTCGCTTTCTATCTGTGTAACGATGCATCGAGTATGTGTGTGTGTGTGTGTGTGTGTGTGTGTGTGTGTGTGTGTGTGTGTGTGTGTGTGTGTGTGTGTGTGTGTGTGTGTGTGTGTGTGTGTGTGTGTGTGTGTGTGTGTGTGTGTGTGTATGTGAGTGATGTGATGTGTTGGCTGGCTTCACACATCAAATTCTATCCAGGGAAATTCCAAAATAGCTGCATGCATTTAACCCTCCTGCGTGACTGCGAGCGAGGGAGGAGAGGCTAATATTGACAGCTTGCATTTGTTGAAAGCACATGCCTTGGAAAGCGCCGCTCGTTCGTTGTTCACACTCACTGCTATAAAACCTGGAGTGCATTTCTCAAAACCATAGTTGCTAACAATGTTAGCTATTTTGATGTTTCCGATGCAATTCCCCATTGGCAACTATCCAAATTGCTAACTGGCTTACAGCTATGGTTTTGAGAAATGCACCCCTGATCTGGGTGTTTTTTTCTTTCTTTCTTTTCTCTCATTCTTTCTTCAACAGCTCGGCTGTGTAACAATAGACTGATTATTCCACACATGCAGGCTAATAAATCAGGGATGTGTGTGTGTGTGTGTGTGTGTGTGTGTGTGTGTGTGTGTGTGTGTGTGTGTGTGTGTGTGTGTGTGTGTGTGTGTGTGTGTGTGTGTGTGTGTGTGTGTGTGTGTGTGTTTGCCAAGAGTGTGGATTTATTATAGAACGGCAAACAATACACTACATCATCATCATCAATATCTCGGCAAGTTTATGTTTGGACTCGTAATTCATGGCTTTTTTTTCTTTTCTTTTTTTTAAAACCTTGGTGGCCAACACAATCCATGAAAAACTACTTTTGCCCAGCTACTGAATTTATAATCGAGTCCCCCCCCCAAAGAAGTCTGACCCAGGGGGGGTGGGGGGCTAGGCTGGAGGCATGGCAGGAGGTTGGGTGTACAATTGGGGAGCAATCACAGGGGGGTAGTGTGTGTGTGTGTGTGTGTGTGCGTGTGTGTGTGTGTGCGTGCGTGCGTGTGTGTGTGGCGATCGTAGGGGATAGTAATAGTGTGTGTGTGTGTGTGTGTGTGTGTGTGTGTGTGTGTGTGTGTGTGTGTGTGTGTGTGTGTGTGTGTGTGTGTGTGTGTGTGTGTGCGGGTGTGTGTGGCGATCATAGGGGCTAGTAAAAGTGTGTGTGTGTGCGTGCGTGCGTGTGTGTACAGTATCAGCATGTGTGTGTGTGTATGTGCATATGGGTGTGTGCGCGTCCGTGCGTGTGTCTTTGTAGTGTAGAGTAGTTTAGTGCAGTACAGTGCAGTGTAGTGCAGTGCAGTGCAGTGTAGTGTAGTGTAGTGCAGTGCAGTGTAGTGTAGTGCAGTGTTTGGGAGGGTTGTGTAGTGCAGTGTTGTGTAGTGTAGTGTAGTGTAGTGTAGTGTAGTGTAGTGTAGTGTAGTGTGTTTTGGAGGGTTGTGTAGTGTAGTGTAGTGTCGTGTAGTCTAGTGCAGTGCAGTGTAATGTAGAGTAGTGTAGACTAGTGTAGTGTAGTGTAGTGTAGTGTAGTGCAGTGCAGTGTGTTTGGGAGGGTTGTGTAGTGTAGTGTAGTGTAGTGTAGTGTAGTGTAGTGCAGTGCAGTGTAGTGTAGTGTAGTGTAGAGTAGTGTGTTTGGGAGGGTTGTGTAGTGTAGTGTAGTGTAGTGTAATGTAGTGTAGTGTAGTGTAGTGTAGTGTAGTGCAGTGTGTTTGGGAGGGTTGTGTAGTGTAGTGCAGTGTGTTTGGGAGGGTTGTGTAGAGTAGTGTAGTGTAGTGTAGTGTAGTGTAGTACAGTGTGTTTGGGAGAGTTGTGTAGTGTAGTGTAGTGTAGTGTAGTGTAGTGTAGTGTAGTGTAGTGTAGTGCAGTGTGTTTGGGAGGGTTGTGTAGTGCAGTGTAGTGTAGTGTAGTGTAGTGTAGTGTAGTGTAGTGTGTTTGGGAGGGTTGTGTAGTGCAGTGCAATGTAGTGTAGTGTAGTGTAGTGTAGTGCAGTGTGTTTGGGAGGGTTGTGTAGTGCAATGTAGTGTAGTGTAGTGTAGTGTGTTTTGGAGGGTTGTGTAGTGCAGTGTAGTGTAGTGTAGTGTAGTGTAGTGTAGTGTAGTGTAGTGTGTTTGGGAGGGTTGTGTAGTGCAGTGTAGTGTGTTTGGGAGGGTTGTGTAGTGTAGTGTTGTGTAGTGTAGTGTAGTGTGTTTGGGAGGGTTGTGTAGTGTAGTGTAGTGTGTTTGGGAGGGTTGTGTAGTGCAGTGTAGTGTGTTTGGGAGGGTTGTGTAGTGCAGTGTAGTGTGTTTGGGAGGGTTGTGTAGTGTAGTGTAGTGTGTTTGGGAGGGTTGTGTAGTGTAGTGCAGTGTGTTTGGGAGGGTTGTGTAGTGCAGTGTGTTTGGGAGGGTTGTGTAGTGTAATGTAGTGTGTTTGGGAGGGTTGTGTAGTGTAGTGTAGTGTAGTGTAGTGTAGTGTGTTTGGGAGGGTTGTGTAGTGCAGTGTCTTGTAGTGTAGTGTGTTTGGGAGGGTTGTGTAGTGTAGTGTGTTTGGGAGGGTTGTGTAGTGTAGAGTGGTGTGTTTGGGAGGGTTGTGTATTTCCATTTCCAAGGGTATGACAACAGCAGCGCAGGCCTTCAGTAAAAAAAGGCAGCAGCCCTGTGACAAATCACTGTTGACAACAAAGCATTCCAAACGTCTTAGGCCCGACAGCCACTGTAGCCTACCTCTTGCCACTGTGGTGTGTGTGTGTGTGTGTGTGTGTGTGTGTGTGTGTGTGTGTGTGTGTGTGTGTGTGTGTGTGTGTGTGTGTGTGTGTGTGTGTGTGTGTGTGTGTGTGTGTGTGTGCGTGCGTGCGTGCGTGCGTGCGTGCGTGCGTGAGTATGTGCATGCATGCGTGCGTGTGTGTGCGCATGTGTTTGTGTGTGGGCATGCGCGTGTGTGAGTGTTTGTGTGCATGCGTGCCTGTCTGTGTGTGTGTGAGTGTTTCTGTGTGTGTGCATGCGTGCATGTCTGTGTGTGTGTGTGTTTCTGTGTGTGTGTGTGTGTGTGTGTGTGTGTGTGTGTGTGTGTGTGTGTGTGTGTGTGTGTGTGTGTGTGTGTGTGTGTGTGTGTGTGCATGCGTGCATGTCTGTGTGTGAGTGTGCATGCGTGCATGTCCATGTGTGTGTGTGTGTGTGAGTGTGTGTGTACAGTGGCGGGCGGCAGCACGGTAGGAAAGAGGAGCGTTGGCATCTGTGCAGGCCCTTTGTGGCGGCGTTGGGGCGGCTTTTGTGCGCGCTGAGAGGGCTGGCGTTGTTTGCCCAAGGCCCCATTAATCATGCCCTCATCTGTCAACGTGAAGTGTGAACAATTTAACCCCACAGACCTTGTGAGGCGTGCTCAACACTCCTCCTCTTCTCCTCCTCGTCTCTTCCTCCCTCTCTCCTCCCTCTGTTCTCCTCCTCTACCTCCTCTCCTCCCGGCCATGCTCAACACGCCTCCTCCTCCTCCTCCTCTTCACCTCCTCCTCCTCCTCCTCCTCCTCCTCCCCCTCTTTCTCTTCTCCTCCTCTACCTCCTCCCCTCCTGGGAGGTAGAGCCAAGAGGATACAGAGGGCCTCATGCAAATAAATAAACCTGTTATGTGCTGCGCGCTGTGCTGCGCTGTGTTGCGCTGCGCTGCGCTGCGCTGTGCTGTGCTGTGCTGCGCTGTGCTGTGCTGTGCTGCGCTGTAGTGTGGTTGAGTAGTGTGGTGGAGTAGTGTGTGTATGCCTCTTTGTGTGTGTGTGTGTGTGTGTGTGTGTGTGTGTGTGTGTGTGTGTGTGTGTGTGTGTGTGTGTGTGTGTGTGTGTGTGTGAGAGAGAGAGAGAGAGAGAGAGAGAGAGAGAGAGAGAGAGAGAGAGAGAGAGAGACTGTGCTCCACTCCGCTCGGCTTGCCTGCCTGACGCTTCTGCTTGCTTCTGCCTGCTTGGCCATGAACGCAATGACCCGAGCAGTGCCGCCGCTACACATAAGCAGAGTACGCAGAGTGCTTAGGGCACCAACCACTTTGCCCCCGAAATTGGGGCCGCTTATATTGAGATTGGCAAAAAAAAGGTCATGAAAAAAATGTTTAATTACATTACAAAACATACTGTATATTTATTATTTAGTACACTATTATTAAGTGAAGTGAAAGCCCATTGGGAAACTCCAACTTAAACGCCATTATTGTTATTATTTAATTATGGGGGGGGGGGGGGGTCCTGACCAGTTATGCTCAGGGCCTCCAAAACCTTTGCAGTATCCCTGGACCTGAGAAGCTACTTTTTGTTGCCAATGTATGCAATGCCACTAAAATGGGGGTTCCCTACTTCAAAACCACTGCAGATGTACTGTACTTTTTACACAGATAGCAGCAGTAGGACGTAGAAAGCTTTTGTAGTTAGTTGCTGAGGTAATTACAGAAGAAATAATAATAAAGGACTAATCCCTAAAGGTGATGATGCAGAGAGCAATTTTTTAGCAATCTTGCTGCTGGGCAATGGCGTGATTTTCTGATAAAAATGATAGCAAAACTTTGTCTTCTACTTATCCATGTCTAAAATGGTATTTTAATTATTTAATCATGTTTTTATATAGAGTAGTATTTCTTTATTATTTTTTGACATTTTACACACTAAGATGTGTATTTATGTATTCACATATGTATTTATTAGAGTAGGCCTGGAATTCCTGACTATTTTTTACATGAAATTAACTGTCTGTTTGTTTATTGTGTAATGTCCCACCTGTGCTACAAGTATATGTCTTGTATATGGTGAAACTGAAGACAAGTTTCCACACTTGGACAATAGAGATTCATTCATTCATTCATTCATTCATTCATTAATTCATTCATAAAAGTGTTGTAGCGATAAACTGTCCAAATAAAATCTTTCAGCTTTGTTGCCCAATAGTGCTGCCCAAACTTTTGTGCTCAAAACGTTGCCTTGTGGTTAATCACCGTAGGGCAGGGGTGAGCAATTATTTTGGCCCAAGGGCCGCATTGGGTTTAGAAAGTTGACCAAAGGGCCAGATGTCATAGGCGACTTGCCCGTGCCAATAATAAGAAGTGGTGTACGCCAACATAATTACAACATTGTCAGTTATGCCATTCTTGCTAAATGTATCTAGATGTAGACTTTAGTCATCTTAGGTTTCCAAGGCCCTTGTTTTAGGTAGCCATCTAAGAATGAGTGACCATATCAATCAGCATTTGTTTTTTCTTGGAAAGGCTCTGAGGGCCGCATGAAATGGCCGAGCGGGCCGCATGTGGCCCCCGGGCCTGAGTTTGCCCACGTCTGCAGTAGGGTAACGTCCTGTCTCCTTGTAGCCCAGGGGTGGGGAACCCTAGCCTAGTGTAGCCCCATCCGCCAGTGGCCAAAATTGTTTTTGCCTGTGAGTGGATCGAGCCTCGGACAATGCCCCAATGCCCCAATGCCCTGAATCTGGCATACCAATCACAACGCAGGATATTTGTTTTGATTTATGTTGAATCTTTGGATGCGAATAGGACAGGGTTTTCAGGGAGTGACGACAAAACGTTGGCCAATAGGCCAGACACAGTTTGGGAAAAAACGGGCTGTTCCCATCAATAATTTTCCGATGTCTCTTTGATTGGTGCCAGACTAAATATTCATATTTAATCTCACATTTAGTCTGGCTTGTCAGGCTAGGGGAATCGTTTTACCCGGCAACGGACATGTTATATTTCATGTGAAGCTGCATAACATTAAAATGAGAAATTACATAAGCAATATAATTATGTTATATTCAGGAGACCTAGAGAAGGTGGGCTCTTTTTTAAAAATGGATGCCTTTAATATAGGCCTAGGGTTGGGGTTGAATCCTGGTTTGCATTCATAGTATGGCCCTTGGAGGACTTTCATGGTCCTTGTCCATGGCCTCGAATGAAAAAGGTTCCACATCCCTATTTAAAGGGGCACATAGGATGACGTCGTTTGCGCGGTACCCGTGGCATGCCTGTTTCAAAATCTACACAGTGATGAAAAATTGCTGTTTGAATAAAGTCGCGGTGGGAATTTGTTTCATCTCGGAATCCCAGCAGTTTATACAAATCTGAATACGCTATGTAAAGCTATTTTTTGTATGAGATGTGTTTCCCACGGCACTCGTAGCGGACCGCTCTGTCAAAAGTTGCATTTGGGGTTCACTGACAGTGGACTGTGAAAGTGGTTGTGCGAGTCATCCTTCACTTACTAATTACTCAAATAAGCATTGGCTGACTCGGGACAGTGATTAATTGAACTTTTAATCCTACCTAGAGCCCCTTTAAGCTCCAAGGCCCGAAATGCATCCCAAAGTCTGTGTCACTTCCCTACATTACAGCATTAGGCAAAACTTAAAATACAGGTAACATAAAAACGTAAAACACAGGGAACATTACAGTACCTGTCTACCATTAAGGATCAGGGACTCCATTACTCAACACCACACACACAGTCACACACACACACACAAACACAAACACAAACACACACACACAGAAACGGACACACTCTCTCTCTCTCTCTCTCTCTCTCTCTCTCTCTCTCTCTCTCTCTCTCTCTCTCTCTCTCTCTCTCTTTCTCACACACACACACACACACGCACACACACCTCCCCACCCCACCCCCTTGGCCACTTTTCCCTCCATTAGTAGACAAGGGAGGTCCATGTAAAGTAACGCCATTTAAAGACAATGCTGCTCCTGTAATGATGTTCACTGGAGCCACATGCGCTACTGAGGTCACCGCTCCCGTTTCAATAATTCACCGGCTGCCAGTGATACCCTGCCTCCTCTCCTCTCCTCCCTCAACTGTTTTTTCCCCTTTATATTAAAAACAAAGCCAATTACAGTACACATGTACCAAGCGGTCTGGTGCTCTAAGGCCAGCTGACAGTTTGGGCCCAGAACAAAGTTATCTGAAAGGCCCCCCAATATATATAATGTAATGAGGACCCAGTTTTCAAGTCAAGTCAAGTCAAGTCAAGTCAGCTTTTATTGTCACTTTCTTCATATGCACAAGTCATACAAGGAAAATGAATTTACGTTTCTCTCTCTATACCAGTGATTCTCAAAGTGAGGTCCGGGGACCACTGGTGGTCCGCGACAACGCTCAGGTGGTCCGCGAGGGGTTTTGTACTTTTCCAAGACGAGCTAGCAGTAGGCTATATTTGTAACATAATTACAAAGCTAAACATAGCTGAAGTATTATTTTCACCACTTGTAAATGTGAATAAAAATTGAGTGATCTGCATCGAAATTAGCAGTGTCAAATAAGCACCCCCAACTGTCAATTCAGTTGACAGGTGGTCCCTGAACATTTTTAGGGGGGGCAAAGTGGTCCTCAGTCTGAAAAAGTTTGGGAACCACCAGGGATGGGCAACTTTCATGTTAAGAAGGGCCACATTATTTCATCACCACTATTGGAGGGCCACATGACCTGGGATCGGACTGCAACTCAGAGTTCAAGGTTCAGTTGGTTGCTCAGCGACTGCCGATATTGCTTAGAAGGAATGGGAGCGTTTGGGAGTTTACCGGCCAACAGTATAATTTAACGGATTAATTCAGTCGTGCTTTGAAAAATCTGGTCATTATTTATTTATTTATTTATTTTTTATCTAAGGGCCACACTGAGTGAGGAGGCGGGCCGCATGTGGCCCCCGGGCCTCCAGTTGCCCAACCCTGGCCTATACCATGCCAAGACATAGACATACACAGGACTGACATTTTGGGCCACTCATCTCCCTGGGCCCGGGACAACTGTCCCCCTTGCCCTCTCCTTGGTCACTAAAGCATAATGTAACCCTATCAGCCCACACACATGCAATTATGTGAAAACGACTCCTGTTTTGACGATTGCCGGGGGATTGGCATTGGGCATTCCGTGGCCTGCTCGTGCGAGATCAACAAAAATAAAGGAGGAAAAAAAAGATGCAAAAAATAAATATATAAATGGAATAAATAAACAGTGCACTGATGTCAACAAAAAAGGGCATTCAATGTCATTGCTTACAAAAAAGCACAGACAGAAACACCGCAGGTGAAGGAGAGACAGAGAGAGCCGAGGCTCTTTTGCAGGATGCTTTTCAAGACCGTTTTGAAATGTAGTATGTTCTGTGGTCTGGCATTGGCATTGTGAGCTGCATTAGTTTGAGAGCCTCTAAATTGAGCTCTACACAAACGCAAGACCCATCATTTAACCACAAGAGTGAAATCATATAACTAATAAAATATAATGCTCACAAGAATAGCTGCAGGTCTAGAGTTCAGGTCATCGGGTATTGCATCTTCTATCTGCCTACTAGGTGAATGCTTACTCCTTCATCTGTTGAAGATAAATATTTAAGCATCTTGCACCATCACTAAGTTGAAATAATATTATTACATAATAATAATATAATATAATAATAATTTGTAATCACTGGGGGCGTCTAGATGGTGAAGAATCTTTTGAAAAGTCCTGGTTCCGGTTCGTGATCCGGATCACCACCAGAATTGAATCACTTGTACCTTGGGTCATTACTAACAACTCCACAAAGTTTCATCCAAATCAGTTGATTTGTTTTTTAGTTCTCCTGCTGAGAGAATCTTTAAAAAAAGTCCTGTTTCTGGTTTGTGATCCGGATCATTAATCACTTGCTCCTTTGGTCATGATCAACAAACCCACAAAGTTTCGTCCACATCCGGTGATTTTTTGAGTTATGCTGCTGACAAACAAACAAACAAACAAGCTGACAGACAGACGGACACAAACGAAAACATTACCTCCTTGGCGGAGGTAATAATAATGTTCTTTTTCCACTGCTCCTTTTGAGCATGAACCATGGCCTTCTCATCCTTAGACATTTCAGCAAGAGCAGGCTGCATCTATAGGGAACAAAATGATGTATTGCTTGCATTGTCCAAAAGGCATATTACACAATCGGTTTGTTGGCAACATGTAGTGATAAACTCTGAGATGTATGTTGGCAAGTGAACTGTAGGTTGGGGATTGGGCAGTCATGGGTAAGCAGTTAGGGCGTCCAACTTGTAGCCCAAAGGCTGCCGGTTCGACTCCTGACCCGCCAGGTTGGAGGGGGGAGTAATTAACCATGACTGAAGTACCCTGAGCATAGTACCGCGCCGCAGTAACACTTTACTTTACTTTACATTACGGATCCCTAATAAGGTGGTCATTTCAGTGTAATTTCATGGTAATGACTGTTTGTTTTTAGTAACAACAGAAAAATAACCATACGGCTTCCAGTGCAATTATGCTATAGTCTCTAGTTAACAGCAACTGTGTGCAACAGCGACTGTGTCATCGAAGTAGTTAGGTGGTAGGTATGCCAGTAAACTAAACTTCAACAGCTAAGTAAATTCATGGAAACTACATGAAGCAAATTTGTAGTAACCAGGATGAGATTGTCATCATAAGGAAAAGAAGAGGTTGGTAATGCAGCACTGAGCCTGTGACACGATGATCACAAGACAAGGCTAAATGGCATCTTCAGAAACCTGAGGTCAATCGGCTGTTTTGGGGACATGCGGGGAGATGGCAAGCTAGTGACTGGTGTGCAACAACAGGAGCAACAACAGCAATCCTACCTCACTAGCGAGGTGTACAGAAAAGGCCTGGATGTAACATGCTGTTCATGGAATAATCATTAATAATGTCCATGTCAATTCCAGTTAAACAATATAGGTGTAGGTAGGTGTAAGGACAGGTGTAAGTGTAAGGACATCAAGAAGATAGTTCCAGGTGTTTCAAGGATAATGATTCTATTGTTTTCATTTGTATCTGACTATTTATTTGCAACCATGCAACGTAATAAAACATGAATCCAGCACTACCTGTTGGCTGATCTTGTGGCAAAGATGGCTGAGCAGTATATCCAGCCCGAATCTTTCATTGGTCATTCGTTTATAAGACAAACATCGAGTATGGTCATGCTTCCTTGTGCGTAAAAGTCGTGCGTAATGGTGTAATGACATTTCTGGCATTGGCATTTCTGGGGAAAGGTTGGTTGATCAAACGTCGAAAACGCCTGTTTGATTAAAGACATGGTTTAATGTGCAAGACAGGGCTATATCATGTAAATTATCTTTAACTGTATTTGTGCTGCATTACATAACATATTTTCATTTGCCATTGTGATAAGGCTATCTGGAGCAAATGTTGCGCACGTCGGTCAATCACTGTGAATAGGCCACAGGAGCTTTAAAAATAAAAGAGGGAAATCTGATTTTGGATTGGGCATTTCTCCATTCTCCAGGATTTCTGGTGTGATTTCCCTCTCTTTCGATTTGACGTGATGTAGTGTCGTTCAGTTTTTTTATTCGGCTTGCGGGCAACATGAATGGGAGGGACGGAGAGGAGGAGCAAGAGAGAGGGGAAAAAAACAAAAACAATCCGTTCCTGGCGCCATCTTGAATCCAGGCTATGCGCTGAATGAGGAGAATACGGCTGGAAACAAGTGTTGTTGCCGTTGCTGTTCAAGGAGACTCACGACAGGATTGGAACAAGTTGACTGTTAGGTGCTGTCAGACGTCTGAACGAATGTATAGTCGCCGTCATCTGTTGTTTTGAAGTCTTTGTCGAGGTTCTCTGTGTCCCAGGGTAGAGTATATTTGGAAAAGACTGTTTTGGGCTTGACAACCGGATCGGGACCTGCCAAGCCGAATGGGCAGCGACAACCTCCCTTTGAAAGCTAGCTCATTGGCTAACCACTTACAGCTTGCACGCTAGCTACCACTACCCAGAGCCATCTAATAACAGAGTTGCGTAAACCGGGGACCAGGAAGTCGGTTGGTGATGTGATTCGCGTAGATTAAAATGTTTCTTAACGGTAAACTTCTGTTCGTTGGAAACTAACACAGAACCATCACATACCACACAAAGATTAATTACAAACAAATTACATTACCTTTACCACATTTTCTGTGTTCTACCGCCACCTCCTGGAACTAAGTAACTTCTAATAGAACTAAAGTCAATGGGGATTTCCATGTTAACGCTCCGTGAGGCTCCATGAGAGCCGCCATTGCTGTGGAAAGATTGGTCCATAGAGGTCTATGGGAGTGGCGTAACTCTGATATTAGATGGCTCTGCCACTACCACTATCCCAGCGAATCGGCAATGTCGGGAAGTGTTCTGTCAAGAAGGCGAATTCAGCTGTCATAGTGGAAACACTGGAATTCGTAACATTGTATCAGGAGCACTTGCCACTTGTTCTCTCGCCATTCTGTATGCATTCTTTTCAGGGGGATCTACGCGTATCACAGTCGCGAATGGATGGATTTAATGAGGAGGACCTATCCAAAACAAATGTATTGTTTACGATAGTTTTCTTATAGCCATAACAAAAACGTGGTGCTGTGTATGCTGTCACCTCTCCATTCATTGTGGAACGAGTAGTAGAGCTGTCGGTCAAAAGAACTTCAACATGCACGCTGGAACCTCGGACTGAGTGACTCGTGTTTGACGTTTCTCTGGGTTTATCCAACGCGTGTTTTTTCATCTGGACGTAACTGCTGGAGAGACTCTTCATAACAGAGCGCTCTACTTTCTTTGTTGCAGATATAGACACCGCCTTTTTGTTGTCTATTTGTTGCTAGTAATGCTCTGTACCCAGGTAAACGGACGGACAAGGCTGCTCCTCTCGTAGCTAGCGCGCCTCTGTTCCCAACAGAAGGTTGCAGTAAGCAGGCAATATATAGCATCGTTGTATGTGGACATGTGATCCAAAAAAGGCCTATGCAAAACCAACCTATACACTCATAACTGTTGTTTCCTCGTGGGTACTGGCAATAGCTTTGACATTTGTAGGCCTACTGTGTTTCTTTTTCACCGAAAGCCACAGTCCGCAGTGACATGGTTGTCCCATACCATACTGTACGCACCACCATATCGTCGAGAGGCCCTGTTACGATATCCACAATACGACAGGCGCCGTATGGCTGTTAAGCCAGCCTCGGCGTCCATTTAAAACAGCAGATCAACAGAAGAAGAACGTGGATATTTAAAAGATTCGCTTTTTAAAAAGACATTTCTCCATGTAAATCTACGGCGGCTGAAAATATTACTTCTTCAGACCAAGGACAATATCTGCCTGACGTGTGACTGTAAGGATTTTATCTGGGGGGTCTACTGGAATAGTGAAAGGATGGGAGCAGCTACGAAATTGGCATTCGCCGTTTTCCTCATCTCCTGTTCCTCAGGTGGGTGCGATATGTAAATAACCTATCGTATCGATCTTGTTTTTGGAGAAGCAGCTGTAGCCTACTGTACACCCGGTTGTTTGCCGTCAAGCATCACTTGTTTTACAGCTGAGATTGGACATGTATAATACCCCCCCCCCCTCACACACACACACACACACACACACACACACGCACACACAGCACAACGTTAATAAATAGACAGCGAGACGTAACAGCACTTCACTTTCAAAAATAAAACACTCCGGGTATGTACAGTGTGTACAAGCAAGACGCAGAGAGAGGCCTCTCCATATTAATTTACGCGAGGAGTGCACACACTACTGTGGCTTGCTGCTCGGCGCGGTCATTCTAGAATCCGATTATGTGATCGAAAGCAACGCTGGTGTTTAAAGTGCACTTAAGTGTGGAAATTGTTTGCAGTGTGCCCATTGTACGGATGGGGTTTGCTTATTGCTTCACTTTGGTTGTTTTTTTTCTTTTGCGGGATTGAATTTGTTACATCTGACCTGGTTATCAAATTGCACTTTACCATTCGCAGTGAACCATCAGGAAGCAACGTTTTGTTGCGTATCTTATCCGCCAGGGCTTATTGTGCCTGTTTTGCCTTTTACAGTGACAGTGGATCCGGAGCTTTCTTTCTCCATATATTGGTGGTTGCATAAGCACGTGTGTTTTGTACAGTAGCTTGTGCAATTGCCGTCCAGGCGAGGAGGATGCTCAAGGGTTTGGCGTGATGTGTGCCATTACAGAACATTGTGAGCCTTCTCATGTTTGAATGTCACACACACACACACACACACACACACACACACACACACACACACACACACACACACACACACACACACACAGCTATAGAATAGAATAGAATAGAATAGAATAGAATGTCTTTATTGTCATCATACGCTGTGCAATGGGAAGTACAGTCTGAAAGAAACCCTCTCTCAACTAAAGTCTACTTTGTGTGACTGTTCCAATGTGGGAATTTCTCTGTTGCTTTTCGATCAGCACGATGTGAAGTCTAGTGTGATAGGGCTGAATGTGTCTTGTTATTGAAATGTGCTGTGATACTTTTTGACCGGTGGTACTGTGGGGCAGGCAACATCCCCCTCGCACCCCCTCCTCTAAAGCAGTCGTTGGTAAACAAGTTTGGGGGTATGAGGAGGAGGAGGAGGCGGCCGGCCAGTGGGCTGTTTTAAGAACATCCACACAGGAGCCAGCAAGTCAGCCAGCCAGCCAGCGCACAGCACATGCGGTAAAAATTGTTTCTGAGCTGAAGCCATCTCTCAACACACACACACATGCACACACGCGCACAAACACACAGAGTACACACACACACACGCACACAAACACACAGAGTACACACACACACACACACACACACACACACGTACACATACACACACACACACACACACACACACACACACACACACACACACACACACACACACACACACACACACACACACATTCTTGCTTTTGCTACACACACACACACACACACACACACACACACACACACACACACACACACACACACACACACACACACACACACACACACATATTTACACACACACAGTCACACAGTACACTGGGAGAGAGCAGCTCGTTCCACCGGAGTCGTTGGGCGTGTGCCCAGAGCAAGGTTATTTACACTCTCCCTTATCAGATGGAGGCCTGGCAGAGATGGCCAGTGTTGCATCAAAGCAAGAAGAGGAGAAGAGAGGGAGAGCGGGGGGAAGGGAGAGGAGGGAGGGGAAGGGAGGGGATGGGCAGGCGATACTGTACTGTACATTAACACTAACACGCTTTTTTTATTGTCTGTTTTTTTGCCTATCTTGATCGTGTGGATTGTCACGGTTCAGTTGCCCGCGTGCTTATCTGTCCCGCGCTTCAAACGTGCGATATCACTTTGGTGTGTCGCTCGCTGCCACTGCACACGTGTGTGTGTGTGTGTGTGTGTGTGTGTGTGTGTGTGTGTGTGTGTGTGTGTGGAGATGAGTGTGTGTGTGTGTGGAGATGAGGATTGATATGCTTCTACCTGGAACTTATTGTGCTTCCGTGTGTGTGTGTGTGTGTGTGTGTGTGTGTGTGGGAGAGAGGGGAGGGGGGGGGGGGGGTAGATTGCCATGGCAGTGACAGTGTCATGTCAAGTTGCCGAGGAGGTGAGAATTGAAAAAGGTTGCACATCATCCAGCGTCATGTGACTTCAGTCGCTTCCCTGAAACGAAAAAAAAAGCCACACAGAAAACAGAAGAGGGAGGGAAAATAAATACAGCTGTGAAAAATCACAAGGCCGCGTTGTCTGTGGTATGAAATCTCACCTCTTGGTAAAGACGATGAGGAAGGGTTCTCTTATCAGTCGAATTTCGTTTGACGTTCCTCTCTCTCTCTCTCTCTCTCTCTCTCTACCGTTACATTTACATGTTCTATTGTTTTAGTAGTGTGAATTCTGGTTTTGCAAAGGCAAGAAAACCCTTCCAACTTAGCTGCCCTCACTGACTAGCTGATCTCCAGTATCTTCCTTGGCCTAAACGTACTCATTAGCGATCAGTTTTTATTAAGAGCTGTTTGGGCAAAACACTGCATGGGTATGGTCTTCGAACATGAGATTGGCATCTCTAACAGAATCGGGTATGGCAATTCAGTTTTATTTTTACGAGTTGAAACTCGGTGACAACAAGGCCTTGGCTGTGTGTGTGTGTGTGTGTGTGTGTGTGTGTGTGTGTGTGTGTGTGTGTGTGTGTGTGTGTGTGTGTGTGTGTGTGTGTGTGTGTGTGTGAGTGAGTGTCACCTCTGTTATAGACACAATCAGTGTCCGCAGGGATGCCGACAGGGGGGGATGGGGGTGTTGATGGAGACAAAGGGTTCTGTTGTCCCGGGCCCGGGGTGAGAGGGGGCCCAGAATTGGGTCCTAATTACATTGAATGTATTGGGTTTGGGGTCCTTTCAGATTATTTTGTCCCGGGCCCGGTTTTAAGCTGTCAGCGGCCCTGAGTGTCCGTCCCTTTGCCCTGTGCTCTAGGCCAGTGTTTCCCAACCAGGGGTACGTGTACCACTAGGGGTACGCGAACACACTGCAGGGGGTACTTGGAAAATTGTTATTTTTACAACAAATGTATGGAGCAGTCACATGAGGACAGAGAAAGCGATAAAGAACATGAATTAGGGGGTACTCATGGCACAACTAAGAGGTTTTGGGGGGTACGTGAGACAAAAAAAGGTTGGGAAACACAGCTCTAGGCCTCTAGTGTACAGTGCTGAGGCAGCGTTAGAAAGCAACATCATCACGCTGTCTCATGGAGAGTTGACTGACCTTTGATGCGTCCACTAAATTCCCCCGTTCTTTATCTCATCTTATTAGCTGGCTGTTAAAAGACTATATATAGTCATCATGGCCCTAGCCCTACTCTACCGTGCTGCACTACGGCCCCTGGCGAAACTTAACAGCCTACATGTGCCGTACGTGCAAACAGCAAATGAGAATGAGGATCGCTGATGACGTTACGTGGCAACAGGGGCGGGCGCCACCAGAAATGTTGGGCCCCATGGAAGATTCGAATTTTGGCCGCCCCTTATGGGCCCCTGTCTCTGCTCGGGCCCTTAGAATCTGTAACCCCCCCCCCCCCCACACACACACAGTGACACCCATGCGTGCCAATGTGCACGAATGATGAATATCTGACCGTGATGGTTATTTGTTGTTTGTCCAGTTAATAAATCAATGACAACTGGGTCAAGGGTTGTGAATTTCGCAAGCAGCTCTCACGGCACATCTCTGTCACCTTGGCTGTTGGGTCTTCTACGGTACTACATTTGGCACTTGGCTGACCCGTGTGGAGCCAGTGGCCCATGGCAAGTTGTAGGCACAGACCAGACGTGTCAACCCTGGGGCTACGAAAGGTGAAAACCCCAGAAATGTATTTTCTCTCTAAAATAGGTGACTTCACTATATGGCAGAGACGGATCCCATGGGCCCCCTTCATTAATTGAAGTTCCCTTTCAGATACCAAGATGCCTTTCTAACGTGTATTCTCAGGTGCTCGTGTGGTAAAATGGTCCAGGTGAGAGGCCCTTTACTGATAACAAGGATAAATATTTTATAATGCAATAGGGTCAAAGCCTCGGCTGTCATCCATTCACTTGAAACAATTTAAAAATCATGTTTATTTACCGTTACAGTCAGCAGAATCTATCCGTTACACTGAATGACAATTCCTTTTTGGACGTCTTTGACCCAATAGGACCCCTTTGGTGTTAGGCCCCTGGGCCCGGGCCTGGTAGGCCTGTGTAATAATCTGTCCCTGCTAGATGGCTGCTATTTTACTGCTAAGTGATATCCCCTAGCCCAGGTTGGCTTGGGGGAATTTAGAACACTACTCCTCCTCCTCCATTACCGTCACAGGGGGCACTTCATTTGATTTGATGATTGTTATTCAAACATCAGATTTTTTTATGATTCAAATTATGGTTGTGGGGACTAGGAGGCAGACATGTGCACGGCAGGGATGGAAATCCAAGCCAGCTCACCATTCAGATGCCGATAAAAAAAACCCCTGTAAATGGCCTGGGACATTTTTGAACACAAAATAATAATTTTGTCCATTTTTCTCCACATGACTGGCTGGAGAACTGTATAATTTAATATGTCAGGATCTGGTGATATACTGTACAGTAGTTCTCATTTTACAAAGGCAGTTTCCTCCTATAGCTTAAAGCACACACACACACACACACACACACACACACACACACACACACACACACACACACACAAACACACAAAAGCCGAGGCAGCTGTAAGTCGACCTCTGTCCGAAGGTCTGTGCGTGTTCGGTTCAGGAACAGCCTGTATGTTGCACGCAGCGCTGCCTATATACTCTCTTCCTGCCCAGTCATCAGTCGTAACATGGGGAGCACAGCACAGCAGCACATACGGCTTACTGAGCCGTGTTAAACCAGGCCGAGTTTACAGCACTCTTACATAACCCAGCTGCCTTTATTTTCGTTTCGCTTGTGCCTGAGCTTCGGGGACGATGACGTGATGGAGCCTCGCGGTGCCTAATAAAAAAACTCTAGCAGTAGCAGCAGTAAGGCCGACTGACCGCCTGTTTATTTATTTTATTTTTATTTATGTTTATATTTATTTACGCACATGCGTCTCAGCAGCTCAGACGGTGAGTAAGAGTTGTAGCTGGACGTGATGCTGCTCGACACGTTCTAGTTTTCTGAATGTAAAAAATATAATTTACAATCCTCCCCTGAAGCTGCTGTTGTTGTTGACAAAGGTTATACAGGTATGTCAGTTGTCAGTGTAATGATGATGATTTTGGTAAATTTTGATTAAGAAATGAATACAAAACGATATGGGAAACATAGTCCTTACCATGTACCCAAAGGCCCAAATCCTTTTATTATTATTTTTTGCAGTAGGCCTATTGCATAGGCCTTGCTCACTGTAACCGTGTTGCTGACTGTGCTCTTCAGAACAATGACCTAACCTGCTGTACATTTGTTCTGCGATATTAAAGGTCCACTGTGTAATATTTTTAGCAGTTTATTACCAGAATTCTTGCTGTCCGTTTACCTTTTTCAAGAATACCCACCATCACCAAATTCTAAGTGTTCATTATGACTGGAAAAATTGCACTTTTCACACAGGAAAAATTGGATATTCTCCATGTCTGCCATTTTTAATGTCCAGAAATAGACATTTTTAGCTGCAAAACCTACTGCACTCTGGTCATACCAATAAATATTAGTTTATTATTTACTAAATATTCAGATCAATATATGAATATGATCAAATTTGGCAATAAGCAGCTTATTTTCAATGTAAGTAGCAATACCTACTCTGGCCACTATCCTTTAAGTCGCCTGTCACATGACATCAGGTGTGTGTGGAGGAAGAGGGGCTTGTGTCTAAATGCCTGCTACGTGTATGTGCTTTAAATGTTTATTTCTAACTTGCTTGTTACCCATTGGTACAGATGCCATCCCAGATCTCACTTGGCTAAAGAAACTCATCTACATCATAACATTGCTATTACATTACCAAACATCTTAAGTACCATATTAAGAGTTGGAGTAACCAGTTTGGTAATAACACGTTCATAACCGGGGCCCTGCGTGAACAGGTGAAACGCCTCCTTTGGTGCCATTTCCTATTTCTGGCAAAATCAAAATCCAAGCTGAGCAAAGCATTGTGGGATACGGTCTTTTGCAGAGAAAATGCTGGCGCCCTTGAATTTCACCGCAAAACAAAAAAACAAAAAAACGAAAGCGGGGGATCTTGGGAGAACGCTCAGGCAACGTTCGGGCAGCTTTGCCTGATGCAATACCAGGCCAACCCTCCTCACTGCCTACCCAGCAGCACTCGCACACACTCCCTGAGCTAGGCGGATACGAGGCCCACAGACGTGTAGATAAACGTTGCTGTGACGTTCAGAAAACGTTGGGCTGTGGCGCAGCGTGGCGTGGCGAGTGGCAGACAGCGCGGGGCGGTGGCTTTTTTTTTGTTGTTGTTCTGCTGACTCGGCCCAAACGTGGCGGACGGCGACTCAGGCGAAATCTGGCAATTATGCAGTGTCCTCACTTTATAAAGCAGGTAAGCGGCCTACTTTCCACCAACCATACTCAAAGCAACAGCCAAATTGGCCCAATCCAAATCCTATCCAATCCTACCGAAAAATAAGTTCACGTTCAGGCAGGGATGGGCGTAAAAAAGAAGATTGTGTGTGTGTGTGTGTGTGGGTGTGTGTGTATGTGTGTGTGTGTGTGTGTGTGTGTGTGTGGGTGTGTGTTTCCAAACAGCAAGATGTGTATGTATGTATATATGAGTCTGTGTGCCTTTGTGCTTTTCATGAACCGAGACTGTGTATGTGTGTGTGTGCGTGTGGGTATGCAAAGTGCATAATATATTTCGGAATTGTGATTACCGCAGCAGGATGTGATGAATTGCACCTGTGTGCCGGAGCATGTTATTTGTCAGGGTTGCAGGGGCGTAGCGACACATTTTGGGCCCTATGTAGCCTATAGTCAGCTCCAATGGACCCCCCCCCCAACCATATATCCTCATAAATCGAACTGTGGCATGGGCCCCTTTATATACAGTACATGGGGCCCTGGTGACTCAATCGCACTTAACCCCCCCTGAACGACACCCCTGCTGAGTCGCACCGTGGAGCACAGCACAGCACCGCACTGCACCGCACCGCACAGCACCGCACAGCTCAGCACAGCACAGCACCGCACAGCACAGGAACAAATGCACGCTGTCCTTGATGTATAGCTCTCCATGTGCAGAACCATGAGTCATGCGGCTTTGGAAAGGCTTGTTTGCCCACAACAATATCCTCACAGAAATACAACATAATATAAATCTTGTTTACCAGCATCAATACATTTTGCCTTTTTATGTTGTTTTCTTGGTTTTGTTTGAACGCAAACACAGTTAAGACTTTTATCAAAATCGTTGTTTCATTCTACTCTTTTATTACTTATAACTACCAGAGGGTAGGAGACTCATTTAGGTGTAGCATGGTTGAACAAACTCAGGTTCATTTCATTTTTATGCTGTATTTTATCCAATAAAGGCTGACCAGGGGGTATATGCTATTGATAAATGAGATGTTATGTGCAGTAGAACAGGACCTAGTGTGTGCTTTGCCCAACTTCAAAGAGTGGTGGTGTGATATGAAGTAGGCCTAATCCACTTGTCGAAGCAGTTGTAAATGACTATTTGTTTGAGGCGGAAAACCATGCAAAGCAGTGGCATGAATGTTTAAGAGAGGGCCTTGCAAGTGAGTTTAACTTGGGGTGACCGTCCGATTTTCAAAAGGAGTGAGTAAAACTGTGTTTTATCGGAAGTTGGCCTTTAATAACTATCTCAATTTTGAGGTGTCAAGTAATGTTCAATTATGCAGCTTGCTGTTGCCAAAATCCTATTGCATAGCACTAGAACTCACAGGCACGCACAACCGCTGCAAAGCAGCAACTGTACACAGTAAAAAATGCAGTGTTAGTTCAACACTTAGAGAGTATTCAGGGACCAAATAAACTCTAGGAGGTGTTAAATCGACTCTGTTAGTGTTGCATTAACACTGCAGTTTTTACTGTGTAGGCTTGCAGTTGCTGTTCATCGTCCTATTGTTTTATTTTTATGTTTGATGTAGCCTAAACACAACACGTTGGATATGCAAATACCCATTTGACACACGATTTATTTGTCAATACACATAATTTTGCCAATAGTTTAGAGACCCCCCAACATTTCCCAAATCATATTTTCGGGGGTTCTCGTGTCTGTTCCAGGGGGTCTCGGATCCCCCGAGTCCCCCCGTAACTCGAACCATGCCCATGACTACCCTGATCAAAGGTATCCATCCCGTGAGCGGGGCCCATTCTTAGCAGAATGTTGATTTTGTTTGTACTCTACTAAGTTCCGTCTAACCTCCCAGTTGCATTCCCTAAATTGAAAAGTTTGAAATTTTATTTATTTAACAAAAAGACTGCATATATTACATTCAAGATACATGAATGCAGCAAAATATACAAGATTATAGCCATACATAAGGCTAATTTCCATCTTTCAGATTCCAAACGGCTGTGTGTTGTATCAGTGATGTGCATGCGTGCGTGCGTGTGAAGGGATTGCCTCTACTGTTGTCTTATCATTTTGATGAGGTGGAATTGGCACTCGGGCGGACGGTCAGAGACACATGCAGGTCCCTGCTCATCACTAGCCAATTGCCAGCTTAGCATGCGTTAATTTACACTAACGAGTTTAGCATGCGTTAATTACACTAACGAGGCCACTAACTCCACCACCGTGACTCGGTAGCTGCAGCCGCTGTGTATGTGTCTGTGTGTGTGTGTGTGTGCAGTCCTTTGTGTCCTCCTCTTTTTGTGGCCTCACAAACAAAACAGCACCCTGAGATTATAGAGCATGCAGCATACAAATCATGATCAGGATGGAATTTATGTCAATTCACAACAAGGACCTGAAAAAGCACATTTTGAAAATCAATGTGACACTACTTTATATTAAATTGAGATGGGGAAGGCTTTTTATATTGTGCCCCCTGTGCAAACCCTTCTGCTTTTACTGTGAGCTGCCGTGGCCTAGTGGTCAGGGAGTTGGTTGCTGGGTTGAATCCCACCCTAACCTCTCCATACACTGCCATCCATGTCTGAAGAGCTCTACAGCAAGGCACCTAACCCATCATTGCCCCGGGGACTGTAACCAAAACTCTATAACTGTAAGTCACTTAGGATAAAAGCATCATGTAAGTGTAATGGAAGCTTAACTACAACATTACAACATGGGTGTCGCACTGAAGACATCCTTTACTCACACTGCACATTGCAGATTTACATTACAACTCCTAGGCTATAGTAGGGATGTAAGTCACAGCCTCCATGACGATATGATTTTTAAGGCAGTGATTGGATTAGGGCTGGGCGATATTGAGAAAAACAATAATCTCGATTAGTGTCTGCTATATCTCGATATACAATATATATCTCGATATCTATGCAAGGAAAAAAAAACCCACGAAATTCAGCAAAGGTTTTTCTTTTTATTTAAGTGCAAAAAAAAAAAATCCAAGCAAAGTTTTTTTTTTTTTTTTCAATGTTCAATGTTGAAATTACAATGTCATTTTTTGTTCTGTTTGTTATTTTAAGGAAGATAATATGTACAAAAATAAAAAATATAACAAAGCATCAAAATGCTTAAACCATGTGAGATCAAAGGCTAGACTAGAGTCAGACAGGAGTCAGGCCCGTTGCTCCGGACCGCTTCCAGGCGGAACGAAAATAAACCGGTCTTTGTTCCTAGACGGCACTGTTTGTGAAGCG
>NC_085868.1:21032340-21052340 GCF_034702125.1 Engraulis encrasicolus
TGTGACCCAAGCCAGATAGACTACTTTTTATTTTACAGTAAGCTCACTGAGTACACAAATGGTCCGGAGGACTCTGAGATTAAATATTTCAGGAAAAAACAAGTCTAAAAAGGTATTTTGGATCATGACTCAGGACCTGACATGACCTGAGCGTGGCCAAATGAGCCATGTGCCAAAGCAGCTTGTCTGTGCCATGCTAACAAATTACTGCAGTCTTCCCATTCAACAGAACGTCTGGAAGCATCTTATTATGCTAACAGGTGGCTCTGCAATGTAAACAGGATGGGATGTGTGGAAACAGGGCTGCTCGATATTGGGAAATATCAATATCACGATATTTTCATTCAATATTGATATCACAATATTTGCAAACAATATATTTTTTCAAAGAAAGTCATTGCATAAGGCACACATTAGGGTGCATCAAAAAAACGCTTTTTCAGCCTATTGATCTGTCTGGGTGATAAAAGTGTTCCACTGCATGTACAAATAACACATGCAAAATATTTTTGCAATCCATGGTGGTTTACAGGTCCAACGGAATATGAGCTGATATGAAGGAACTGTGGATTAACTGCGTCAGTCTTTGCCAATTCAGCGAAACCCTCCCACCTAATAACTTGGACTGTTTTTGTGATTTTGTTGAAATATTTTAACCTAAATATTTAAATGAAATAAAACCACTTTGACATATGTAAAATAACAGATTCCTAATTAACTATAATCATCAGTACCCCCCAAAATAATAGATATAGGTATTTCCGAGAAACTGGGAAATTCACACACTGACACACAGGCTAAGCAAAAGGAAAAAAAATCATGCAAATTGCTCCAAGAATGGCAATGCACCAATCAAGTAGTCAATATGGCATTTGATACCACGGCTTCAAATACTGGCCATCTGAGCGCAGCCTGCATAGCCATACAGCTTTCACTGGGACGACCACTGCTGTGGTCTGGGTGCCGCCATCACATTGGCGAGGTGCTACTCAGTCAAATATTTAATGACCTCAGACTGGAGGTGTCACGCTCACCAGAGGTTGCACTGTTCTCTCGTCTGAGGGATAATTGGCACCTATTGCCACATGATGACAATGCAATTTGGAGCAATTTGCATGTTAGGTTGCCAATGATAGTTCCACAAGCTTCATCAGCCCCCTTTGTATATGCAGGCACACCAAGCAACTTCAGCTGTGTATTATCTCCAACAACAACTGTCAGGCGCTCTTCCTTCTGGCGCACATTGTCAAGTGTCTGCGTCAACTTGCTGTCCCAGTGCAGGGTGCACAAGGCAGGTGGTATCCACTGCTCATGGCATTCCTCACTGATGGTCTTCAGCACTTTACGGCGTGATCGATCTGCTGTGGCATAGGATGTGGAAACTTTTGGGAGTCATCTTCAACCTTGTAGCCAGTGACACAAGATTTGGCCGGCTGAGGATGTCTGGTGGAATCAAGACTGTGGTGCCAGACCTGCTTTGTGTCCTGTAGACACCAGAGTAAAGTCCTTTCAGAAATTACTTGTGAGAGTTGCAAGTAAGAATTCAAAGTCCCTCCATGGCTGAAGATCAGCTCAACAGTTATTCACCATGCCTAACAAACTCAGAGTCAAACACTCTGATTTTCATGAGGCCTTTATTTATTACAACATCATTCTATCCAAAACTGAAGATTTTTTTCCTTTTGCTTAGCCTGTGTGTCAGTGTGTGAATTTCCCAGTTTCTCGGAAGTACTTATATCTATTATTTTGGGGGGTACTGATGATTATAGTTAATTAGGAATCTGTTATTGTACATATGTCAAAGTGTTTTTATTTCATTTAAATATTTAGGTTAAAATATTTCAACATCACAAAAACAGTCCAAGTTATTAGGTGGGAGGGTTTCGCTGAATTGGCAAAGACTGACGCAGTTAATCCACAGTTCCTTCATATCAGCTCATATTCCGTTGGACCTGTAAACCACCATGGATTGCAAAAATATTTTGCATGTGTTATTTGTACATGCAGTGGAACACTTTTATCACCCAGACAGATCAATAGGCTGAAAAAAGCGTTTTTTGATGCACCCTAACATACATATCAATATATTACATCCTTGGTTGGATGGGCGTTCATTCTGTTTAGTCTCGGCTACTTAAGCTTACTTCATTTGCCTCCCAATGGCAGTTGCGGCATCAAGAATTTCTGAGCGTGTGCGTGCGCCCTCAGATCCCTGTTCGTACCAAACAATTCACTTCTGTCCTCCATTCAGTAGTGTGAGAGTAGTCATAGGGAAACACACACAGGCTGCTCTGAGTGAGTGTAGGTTGGCTGCAAGTCAGTTGCGCTGGCAGTGGCTCACGTGGAGGGGAAGGCTCTGTTGCTGTCTCTTTTGGCAGCAGAGGCGGCTGACCAAAATATCGTCTATATCGATATTATGAAATTTGGTATCCACGCTGAAATATCGTTATCACAATATAAATACGATATATTGCACAGTCCTATGTGGAAGTGGAAGGATTGTGCCTTTTTTGCCAGAGTTGTTTCAATGTCAATGTCAAGGTCAAGTTGTTATTTGTCACAGCACAAGTTGTCCTCCGTGAAGAAGGAGGAGGAAGTGAATTTTTCCCTCATTACGCAGCAGATGCAAGCAGCATGGAGGGCAATAGTCGTACTGAGAGATTGAGGGCAACAGGGGCCTACATAGGCCTACATTCAGTACTAAACCAGGCTTAGTTAGCCTACAGGAAGTGGTAAACCTGCTAATAGATACCTGCAAACCTAGTTTATTTAAGAATATCAGGACTCCAGGCTCTTCTATTAGGTGATTTACCTCTACCACAAGGTTAACTTGACCTGGTTTACTACTGAACCAGCTTCTTAGTATACTCCCCAGGAGTCGTATGCCTGTAACAGCCAGTATGTAGAGTGTAGCCTATATACAGTATACTGCTACAACGGGACTCGAAATACTGTAATTCTGTGTGTAATAGGGCTGTAACGATACACTCAACTAATGATTCGGTTCGTATTACGATTTTTGACCAGTGGTTAGATACATCCCACGATTTTGTTCAAAAACATTTGAAAATAATAATGATGATGATTTGAAGCTTGGAAGCGCTATGACATCAAATCATGTGGTTGATTTCTGGACTGACGAGTAACAGAACTTTGAAAGGGTGTATCACGATACTGCCTTCTTGCACCACGATACAGTATGACTCTGCGTATCACGATTTCTCGTTTCAATATTGTTACAGCCCTAGTGTGTAAGTGTTGAGTGTGAGGGTCAGGCTTGCCGTTCGTTTTTCTCTCAGCTCTGTGGCTCTCTGCCCCTCTGCTCAATGCTGTGTCTTAAATTCCTGCCGCCTGGACTCGCCCCGACGAAAACGCTGGCATTTGCGCTTTCTGCCTTTGAGCCAGCAAGAGTACACAGTACAGCAAATTAAGTTCTCAAACCCTCTTCACTCCACCCTCCACCCACACTCACTCACCCACACACACCACCACCACTGCCACCATCCTCCTCTCCTCTTCTCTCCTCTCCTCTCCTCTCCTCTGCTCTCCTCTAATCTCCTCTCCTCTCTTCTCCTATCCTCTGCCTCTCCTCTTCTCTCCTCTCCTCTCCTCTCCCCTCTGCCTCTTCCCCCAGCATTTCCCTCTGTGAAATGTAGTTGTCACTTTGTAAAAAAAAGAAAAAAGCGAGTTGCAATATCCCTTTCTCCTTTGTCAGCTGGTTTTCTCACACCGCTTGCATTGCACCTCTTAACCTCACAGAGGAGTGCTTCTTTTAAAACAGAACAAAAAACACAATAACGCAACACCGACTAAACGTGTTGCTAAGCATTTAAATCCTCATTTTGGTACCACAGGGCTTTGCTTTTGGCTCCAGTTTAAGTGCTAATATTCCCATTTCACAGCCCCCACATCCAGGCTTCAATCCTCTCTTGACTTCAAATGTAATTTTACCCATCTCATAGTACAGTACAGTACAAAGGTTGGTCAGAAAAAAATCCAAGCAAGCCAAAAAAGTAAGCCTTATTTTAAGCCCAACTGGGAAACTCCAACTCCCATTGTCATTGTGACACAGCACTCCACAGCACACAAGTGCACACTGCACAAAATAAAATTGCATTTATGCCTCACCCGTGCAAGGGGGCAGCCATCAATGGCGCCCCAAGGTAGCAGTGCGACGGGACGGTACCATGCTCAGGGTACCTCAGTCATGGAGGAGGATGGGGGAGAGCACTGGTTAATTACTACCCCCACCTACCTGGTGGGTCGGGAGTCGAACCGGCAACCTTTGGGATACAAGTCTGACGCCCTGACCGCTTACCCATGACTGCCCTGGCTGCGTCTGAAGTTCCAGCCTGATTAACCTGTTAACACACGGCATTATAAATTTGCTGTTACCAGAATGGCAATACCAAGTATTAGTGTGCAGTATTACTTAAGCCCCTATGTTATGTCATAGTGGTGTAGTACTGTGGTGGTTAACGTTTCAATGACTACTACAGCATTCCATTGGTGGAACAGCGTGCATTAATGGGGCTACAGTGAAAGTCCCACCGGTAAAGTCCTGTAGTCATGGTTACACAGCACGTCACAGCATAAAGTTCGTGCAATGAAATTGCATTTATGTCTCACCCTTTTTAAGAAGGTAGACAGTGACATGATGTAAGTACATCAGTCGTGGAGAAGGATGGGGGACAGTAAACGTTAATCTGGTGCTGTCGGAATTAGCAACCCTTATGCTCCAAGCCCAAACTCTTAGCCGATTGGCTATGACTGGCCATACCGTACATGGTGATGTAGGGCTGCACGATTATGGAAAAAATCATTAACTTAATCACGATTATGTTGGTCAAAATCGTAATCACGGTTATTAATCACGATTATTGAATTTCGCAGATTTTTTATAAAATTATAACAAGATGAAATATAACCAAGAATGAATTACATACGGGATGAGCAAAATAAAATAAATTGTAATAATTTTGTAAAGGCAATAGCATGGAACTTTAGTGGACAGATTTCAGGCCAGAAACACCAGCCTGTCAGTATGTTCTGGGTTCAAGGACGCTCTCAAAAGTAGGTCACTATTGCCACAATTAAATCACGATTAAAATCATGAGTTCGATTTCACTATGTTATCACGATTTTGATTATTTTTCGATTAATTGTGCAGCCCTATGGTGAGGGACAGGTAACCAGGAGCAACGCACTCTATATTCCAGTGGTTCCCAAACTGGGGGCCGCCGAGGTACATGGGTAGATGACGGATAGGCAGCAAAAAACATTTTTTTCACAAAACATTGTTTATGAGGGAAAAAAGTTTATGTCTACGTAGTGCAGCAATTAATCTTTCAAAAAATCCATGTGGTCACAATGTTGATCTATTCATTGATTATTTATTTACGTCGATAAAGCAATTTACTGAAAATATGTCCTTTGGTGTGACGTTAAGAAATAAATATATTAAGTAATGTAGAAATGGCTTGATAGAGTTTTATGAACATTGTTACACTCTTCATATTTATTGCAATTTTTTAAAGTCTTAATTTAATGAGAAATTACCATTTAAGTATTTTTTTTCCCATTAGATGTGAGATTATTAGAAACCTTCGAGGAAAAACAGGGATATCTTTCTTTTAAATGTTCAAAATTGTCCGAATTTATACTAACTTTTCAGGGACTATAATTTGTTCTTCCCTAATGCAATATTCAGTGTTTTTCAAACATATTGTTTAGCTCAAACAAATATTTGAGCGTTTAAAACATGTCACACCGTAGGACATTCATGTCACGCTAAAGGACAGAAATGCAAAACTGAGCCAGAAACAAATATATCAACATGATTATTTTGTCTTTTGATCATAATATAATGTTGTAGTCAATATGGACCTACACTTTACACTTATAAGTCTTTGAATCGTCGATTATCAGCCTATCGTAACTCTTAATGACAGCCATGCGGTCATTGAATGTAACCTGCAGAGCTCATAAGACTCATACTGAAGTGTGACCTTGGCATGACCATCACACTTTTGTAGGTATGCTATGACTGTCACACCATTGAACCTGTAGTGTGTAGTGGCCAGTGCCTGTTTGGTATCTCAAGCTGGACAGCACATTTATGCTGTATATTGAGCTCTCCACAGCATACTTTATTCATCTATACTCCTCTATATACTCTCTCACTGATCTTTCCTTCACTGTTACCATTATATTTTATGGTTTCAAAGCACCATTAATGACATTTTATATCATTTGACAGTATCTAAAATCAACAGCAAATATTCATCAACAATGCATCAAAGTATAAATTCCAAAGGCCAATAAAGGAATAAGTAATTTGAATACACAATATTTATCTAGTCAAACAACAAAACAAAACAAAATATGTACTACCAGTTGTTTTAAAAGCTATTTCTCAAATATCTAGTCCATTGGTGTGACCTGTTTGTCCTTTGGTGTGATACTCCAAAGTGTCACACCATAGGACTTTTACCATCACACCATAGGACTTTTACCATCACACCATAGGACTTTTGAGCTTTTGAGTTAATTTAAAGCCATGTCGTTGCCAACTGAAATACAATTTCACCTTTAGTAAGATGCATTTTCATACATCTACATAAGAAAAAAATATGTAAAATATACACTATTGTCAAAATGTATTTTATGGCTGTCACACCAAAGGACTACAAAACTAATACATCTTGTGGTAGTAAAACATAATTGATTGACTGAAGAACTCTGAGAGAAAAATCTAAAATCCACCCTTGCCATTGGCTTCTTAAGGGTCTAAAGTCACAATTTATGTACCGCTGGAGCTTCAACAATAGATAATTATCCACAGAATTAACCAAAAATATGATGTCACACCACAGGACATTGTTTTCTGCGACAAAGTTTCATAAGTCCATACGGTCTCAGAAAAACAGGAAAAAAATTAAGCATTGCCACTTGCTAAAATAGACACCTTGAAAAACATGCCAGGGTTGTTTAGACAAATGACTGAGCTTTGATTATTTATTTAAAAATGTTTTAATATGGAGAACCAGGCTTGCCTCAGTCACACCATAGGACAAATGTGACATTTGACTCAAAATTAAGTATACTTATTTAAGCTCTGTATTTATTACACATTACTTTTTCACAACAACGACATTAGTTTAATCATTTAAAGCAGGGGTGCTCAGACTTTTTCAACATGTGAGCTACTTATTGGAATGGGCGAGTGACAAAGATCTACCGGGGGTTCGGGGCTTTCTCCCCCGAGAAAATTTGAAAATACAGCTGTTAGAAATGCTATTTTAACACAATATGAGAATGTATTGCATGAATATACATCAATAATGAAAGGTGAATCAGTGGTGAATAACAACCTCATACAGACCTTATTTACTGTAAATTACGCCTGTTTTTGATCACAAAAGGAGACCACACTGTAGCATCAAGTTTATGATCATTTAATTTTCATAAATTAACGCAATATTAATGAAGACAGTTTATGTGCCCCCTTGGTTTTTCTTTCATGACCCGCCCCCCCCCACACACACTCACACACACACACACACACACACACACACACACACACACACACACACACACACACACACACACACACACACACACACACACACACACACACACACACACACACACACACACACTCCCCACCCCCCAGTTATGATTGCACTTGTACTTCAAACTTGAATTTAGATAAATATAATTTTCATAAATGAACATAAGCCAGAATGAAAACTGTTATATGTGCCCCCTTGTTTTTTCTTTCCCCCCCCCCCCCCCACACACACACACACACACACACACACACACACACACACACACACACACACACACACACACACACACACACACACACTCCCCACCCCCTAAGTTTTGATTTGACTTGTACTTGTACTTGAACTTGAATTCATATGATAAATATAATTTTCATTAATCAACATAACACAAACCAGAATGAAGACTGTTATTTACATGTATGTATGTGCCCCCTTAGTTTTTCTTTCATGCCACCCTCCACCCCACACACACACCACACTCACTCCCCACCCCTCACTCCACACACACACACACACACACACACACACACACACACACACACACACACACACACACACACACACACACACACACACACACACACACACACACACACAGTTTGTCTTGACTGGTTGTGGTTGTACCTGAACTTGAAACTTGAACAGCAGAGGTCACAGGAAGGAACGGACTCCTGGCATGAATAGGCGCAGATGGAAGACCCAGGTCTCAGTGGCCTCAATCAGCAGCGACTCACTCAACTCCAGCACTCTGTCAAAACAAGACATAGGCACAGGGGGGGAAGGAGGGGGCACAACTGTTATTCAGGCCAATCCTAGCATTTAGATGTGCAATGTATGTTGACAATTGCATGAGCCAATACTGCACAACATAACATAGTTAACAATTAATATTTTGTAATTACCTGATTTTAATTTGATGACTTGCACTGCATTGAATCAGCCAGGGATGCATAGTCCGGACGGTAGCTGCTGACAGCCAGCCTCAAGCATGCTTCCAAATGTTCATCAGTCATGGTGGAACGGTACTGGGACTTGATGATCTTCATGTGGGAGAAGGTTGACTCACACAAATAAGTGGAGCCGAATAATGCAGTCAATGAGGTGGCACATTTCCTGATGTTGGGGTACTTGATCTCTGACAATAAGTTCCAGAACTGTCCAGCTCTACACTTCAGTTCAATGTCGGATTGTAGATTTAGGATCTCGTCCTCCACCCCATAAGAGTTGAGATGAAACAATGTTGCAATTTTCGATGAGAGCGCATCAATATCAGCTTCGTCCCGAAAAGGGTACGCCATGAATTCAGCGACTGGCTCCAGCAACGTGAAGTCCTGGAAGCGTCGGTCAAACTCTGCGAGACAGATGTCAATCTGCTGCGAGTATCGTGCGCTGTCACGCTGTGCACCGGCCTGCCCTTGCGTCTCCAGCTGGGACTTGAGGTTAGGGAAGTTTGCAAAATCACGGCGCTGCATTTTTGCGGACAGATGTTTCAACTTTCGTTTGAAAGCATTGACTGAGCTGATCATATTCGTCACCGTTTTGTCTTTTCCTTGCAGCTCTAGATTAAGGTCATTCAACATGTTTGTCAGGTCAGTTAAAAATGCCAAATCTAACAGCCACTGGCCGTCGTTTAGTTGCTTGTATTCTGCTTGACCTGTTTCACGAAAAAACTCCTTGATCTCCGGACAGAGCTTTCGAAACCTTTGTAGGAATTTGCCTCGGCTAAGCCATCTGACATCCGTGTGTAGCAGCAACTCGGAGTGCTCGCAGTCAGCCCTCTCCAGGTGTGCGCGGAATAGCCGTCTTTGAAGAGCTCTGGCTCGAATAGAACAGGCGATCTTCGTAGCCACATCCATGATCTCTTTCATGTTTAGCATTTTAGCGCACAAAGCTTGTTGGTGGATTAAGCAATGGTAATTCAGGAAGTCAGGAAAAGCATTGTCCTGCCTGCACTTGGCAATGAATCCATTCACACGACCAACCATGGCTGGCGCTCCATCCGTGGTGATGGACACCAATTTGTACACTGGGAGCTGAGTTTTCTCGATGAAGTTTTTGAATGACTGGAATATGTCCTGTCCTCGCGCATGTTCCTTCATGGGAAGTACAGTCAACAGCTCCTCTTTTGCAGACATGTCGCTAAGCACCAGACGAATATAAATGCAGACCTGGGCAGTGTCACTCGCGTCCGTCGATTCATCCAACTGCAGTGAGAAGCACTCGCAATCTTTGATGTCCTTCCACAACTGCTGGGTCACATCTTCAGCCATGGTTTCACACCGCCGTGTAACTGTATGTCTTGACAGCTGTAGAGCTTTGACTGAAGACATGATTTCTGCCTTATTCTTAAACTCTCCAAACAACGAGTTGGCTGCTTCAACGAACGCCTCTTTCACTATCTCTCCCTCTTGGAATGACCTTTTATTTTTCACGATGACGTGACTCACCCGGAATGATGCTTCGGTTGCAGCTTTCGCTTTTGAAGTGTGTTGCGTAAAAAGTGATTGCTGTCCTGACAGCTGGGATTTCAGTTCCCTCAACTTTCTCTTCCTCAGCTCGCTTTTCAGAGGGAAGTCTGTGTCATATTTCCCATGGTGAGTACGAAAGTGCCGTTCAACATTTCCTTTTTTTGATGTAGCAATGCTAAACTTGCAGATAAGACAAACGCACTTGGAAAATGACATGGTAAAAAAAAACTCCTCCTACCATTCCGAATGAAAGTGGTACGTTTTTTGTTTCTTTGTTGTTCCACCTTCTCCACTCATTTTTGATCGTCATGTGTTATTCCGTTTATTCCGAAAAAGTATGAGGTAAAAAATTGGTAACTCGCTTACTGTTTTGCTTTACTTCCGTGCTGCTGTTTGCGCAAGCAGTGTCCTAGCAACTACGTCTAACCAATTATCTAAAATCTGATTGGCTGCTGTGCTCATCAATCAAACGACGGGATGGATGATAGGCTGATCGTCAGCCTGTCATAGTTAGCCTGACAAATTCTGGGTATCAGCAGAGACGAGAATCTTTGGTATGAGGGAAACTTTTTTTTTTTTTTTAACATCCGACGGTCTACCAATACTACCTTCGCGATCGACTGGTCGATCGCGATCGACGTATTGAGCACCCCTGATTTAAAGCATTGTCAATTTTGAAATCATGAATTTACTTAATTTTAAGAGCCTGCGACAGCAATATTTACACGTCACGTAATCTACCCACATGGAGCTACACAGAGGTAGGCCTACACGGATGTACAAACTGTACGGAAAATCTAGCAATATTATTGGAAAAAAAATGCCTAGATTTTCCACTAATATTGCTATTAATATAGCTAATAGCTTATATTGCTAGAAATCCATTGCTGGGCTAAAACTATGGTGGGTGGGGTGGTCACAAAAATATTCTTTGCTTTCTTTTACTCTGACAATAGTCACACTGCTTTGCATCGTATTGTATCTTTACGGTATTGCACACATAAGGAACATGGTTATTTTCCATCCAATTCTAGTGCTCTGCCATACTGGCACTGTATCTCAGTCAGCCTCCCCCAACCCCAGCACAGGTCAGCCCAGGCCAGAGACGGAGTCCAGAATGAAAGAGAGAAAGAGAGGCTCACTCTCCCCACTTGGCCCTTGACTGTGCGGAGCCGGAGACGTGTGTGTGTGTGTGTGTGTGTGTGTGTGTGTGTGTGTGTGTGTGTGTGTGTGTGTGTGTGTGTGTGTGTGTGTGTGTGTGTGTGTGTGTGTGTCTAGTGTGCCCCCAGGAGCAGCTGGGCGCGGATGGGGTAATTGGACTGGAGTCATGGCACACCGCAGGACATTCCACTGCGGATTAGGTGTGTGTGTGTGTGTGTGTGTGTGTGTGTGTGTGTGTGTGTGTGTGTGTGTGTGTGTGTGTGTGTGTGTGTGTGTGTGTGTGTGTGTGTGTGTGTATTGGGCTCTGTGTGCTTATCGGAGAGAGTGTGTGTGTATGGGGCTATGTGTTTATCTGAAAGTGTGTGTGAGTGTGTGTGTGTGTGTGTGTGTACGTATGTGTGTGTGTGTGTGTACGTATGTGTGTGTGTGTGTGTACGTATGTGTGTGGGTGTGTGCGTGTGTGTGTGTGTACATATGTGCGTGGGTGTGAGAGACCTTACGGATGCTATAATGGAATGGTTTGGGGTTAAGTCTCCTGGATAAGAAAGAGCAAGAGGAGGAGAGAGAGATGGAAAGAACGAGTGTGAGAAAAGTAAGAGGATACATAGAGAGAGATATAGAGGGAACAAGCCGAGAGAGGGAGAGAGAGAGGGAGAGAGAGAGAAATTCAGACACAGTATAGAGAGATCTGTGGTGTATGGAGGATGGGAAAATGAAAAATGGGCAGAGTGTGACATATGTGAAAAGAAATGTGTGGAGAGAGTGAATAAAAGGAAAGAAAAAAAGAGAGGAGTATTCAGACACAGCATTTAGAGAAATGGTATGGCGTTAGAATGGGGGGAAAAGAAAGATGGGCAGAGAGAGGAGAAAAGAGTGGAGAAATGCGAGAGAGGATAAAGAAAGTGAAAGAGAGCGAGAGAGTGTGTGTACGTGTGTGAGAGAGAGAGAATAAGAGAGAGTGAAAGGATAAGGAGGGAGAGAGTGAATAAAATAAGAGAGAGAGAGAGGTGTTTCTTTGCCTACTGTGCTGCTTGTTTACTTTCCACGGCCCCAGGGCTAGATACTCTCCATCTCTTAGACCAGGAGCCCAGGGGGGTCAGCCTAGTTGGGAAGGTTACCAATTTTTATGGGTACTATGATGTCTGGTATGGTCCCCAGATAGAGGAACAGCACGTCTGCCGGGTTCCCTCTGGTGGGTGTGGCCAGGGGGGCTGTAAAACTGGCACCCCAAAAATGGGCTAGATCAGTTGGTGAGGTTACCACTTGGAACCTGTTGTAAATTGTTCATCATAGTCCCCTGATAGAGAAATGACCACTGCCAGACATTTTTAGTGGTGGGTTACCCCCGGCAGACGCCCCCGTATGATGACACCCCCAAAAATGGGCTAGATCAGTTGGTGAGGTTACCACTTGGAACCTGTTGTAAATTGTTTGAGATGGTCCCCTGATTGAGGAATGGCCACTGCCAGACGTTTTTGATGGTGGGCGGGGCTTGCCAGACATCATTAATTGGGGGGTAAAAAATGGGCTAGATCAGCTGGTGAGGTTACCTCTTGAAACCTATCATGAATTGTTCATCATATTCCCCTGATAGAGAAATGACCACTGGCAGACATTTTCAGTGGTGGGGGACCCCCGCCAGACGCCCCAATATGATGACACCCCCCAATATAGGCAAGGTCATTCACATAAGGTTTGAACCAGACATGGTACAAAAGACAAACGACACACCACTTTTTTTTAGATAATTCCAACGTGGGGAATTGATTGGAAGGGTCAACATGTTCATAGAAACTTGTTGTGGGTACTTTTTAGGACAAAAATGACTTTAATTTAACAAATATTACAAATCCGGACAGGAACCAGTTTGTAGGCTTTCAAAATCAATGCATATATGACATGTTTCTGACTTAAAAGTGCATTGTTTAGAATGGTGGCCAGAATATTTCCTTAACATTTACAAAATAATAAACCAATATGTATCATTATGAACAAAGTACAGTACGTTTTGCTGCTTAAATGTCTCTTTCAAAATGGCAGACAATGGAGAACAATGGAAAGTGCAATTTTCCTAGTCATAATGAATACTTAGAATTTGATGTTGGTAAGTATTCATAAAAAAGGTAATATTTTGAATGGGCGGTATGAATTCTGGGAAATAAACAACTAAAAATATTACCCTGGTGCACCTTTAAGTAATGCATGGAGAAATTACGCTGACATTGAAGGCCTGTGATTTATACCAAGAAACAGCAATGTGAAATTCCCACTTTCCAGCAGTTCTGAAGATTTAGAATCAAAATACTCGACATAGGCATACACAGGACTGACATTAACAGACAGACATTGAAGTGGAAGACGGGGCTTGTAACAGTAATTACTATTCAGAAATAATTAAGTGAACAAATAAAAAACAACTGAACATTTGACACTGACAAAGAAATCCTCCCTATCCTGTTAAATTACTACCAACCAACCTTAATGCATCATGAAGTGCTTTGAAGGGCATGTCAGACATCCAAAAATAAATTCATTCACCCTCCCAGGACGTCTTCTTGTTCATATAGCAAACAGTGCAAAGGCATCAAGAAAGTTGTTTTAGTGGGGGTCATCTGTGTTCTAGGGCCAATCCCATTTCTACACTGCTGTTGTATTCCGCTGCTGGATTGCAAACTCTCCTATGGCCTCATCCATGTCCCTTGGTGTACTGGCATGTCTCCTAGCATCCCCTCCATGCTGTGGACTGTGGTAGGGGACACAGCAAACCTACTTGCACAGAGCACCATATGAGACAACTTGAATGAGTGGCACTAGCTGAGCACAATGTTCATGATGGATAGGAGGAGAAATACTTGCAAGGATTGGGATTGGCCCTAGAACACAGATGACCCCCACTAAAACAACTTTCTTGATGCTTTTTTTACATGTTTGCACAGATAGACACACACCTACCTATGGAATTGGTGTGCACAGTGACTGCATCTTTACCTGCAGTATTCACAAGGACTGCCTGGGCCCTGTAACATACAACACACCATTATTATGCCCCCACATGAACATGCTCTATGGGGTTAAGAACAGAACCAAATCTTAACCTTGAAGGACAACACATATCTTTTAAAAGTTACCCAACCTGTGGGGTTTTGTTAAAGTACACCAGGATAAGACGTTAACAAACTTAATATTAAACAAAGTCCAAATCATAATGCCTAAATACAAAAACCCTGACTGGTGCGGCAGCAGCCACAGGTCCAAATAGAACACCTATGAAGAACCGTCAGTTCCTTCAGCTTTTAAAGGCAGCTTGATTGCAGAGTCAGGTGCCATCAATTAAGCCACTCCTTAACACCTAATCGAGGTCAATTTGATAAGCTGGAGAACAAGGCAAAACTGGACATGCATGCAGTCTTCTTAACACCATACATGTCTTCTTGTTGCTGCTGCCCCCAAGGAAAAGACTGTGTGCACGCACTCGCACACACACAAACATACATGGAACTGCACTATACGCATAAATGGCGTGACTTTTGCCATGTGCATTACACCCCTTTTTGGTTGAAAACATTGGGGGGAAAGCCAATGCAAGTCAATTGACCTGTAGACTAGCGTTGTTCATGCTCAACATGCCGAAAATGTGTTGTGTTGCCGGCTATTCAAATAATATAGCCAAATAGCCGTGGCTGAAGCATGGACTGTGTTCATTTAGGCTAGGCGATGTAGCATGTAAGTTAATGAGACATTCGATTTGTTTTCCCCCAAAAAGGGGCTTAACACACATTCACGAGTAAAGTACCCAGATGGCCGTTCATACGTATGTGACTACAATACTCACAACAACTGCCTGGGCACCTGCAATATGCAACACACCCTGCTGCTTCCAAATGTTGTGACTTGCTTGATAACTGGAACAACAAGTATTTCTTAGTACTTGTATACTGTTACTGGTCCTGTCTTGCGCTTTAATGTCTGTCTGTTAATGTTGGTCCTCCTGTACTGTATATGCCTATGTTAAAGGGGTATGCCACTAATTTGGGGCTTAATACAGTTAAAATCGTTTGCCAGGGTTTATAAAGGTGGTAAAGGGTCTTATTTTTCATGTTAGGCATTGTCATGCTTTAAGACAAGTGAAAAGAGGGAGTATGTAGCTAAGCTAGTGAAAGTCAATGCGCCTAACATGAAAAATAAGACACTTTACCTCCATTATAAACCCAGGGCAACGATTTTAACTGTATTCAGCCCCAAAATAGTGCCATACCCCTTTAAGTATTTTGCTTCTAAATCTTCAGAACTGCAGGAAAGTGGGAATTTCAAATTGCTGTTAACATACAGTGGTGCAGTAGTACATAGTTGTGCAATTTCTTGGTAAAATTCACAGGCCTTCAATGTCAGCGTAATTGGTCCCTGAATTGCTTATAGGTGCATTGTGTAATATATTTAGCTGTTTATTTCCCAGAATTCATAGTGCCCATTCACAAATATTAGCCTACCTTTTATGAATATTTACCACCACCATCAAATTCTAAGTATTCATTATGATTGGGGAAATTACACTTTTCATACATGTAAAGGGGGATCTCTTCAACATCTTTAGCTGCAAAACCTATTGTACTTTGGTCATAATAGTAAATGTTACTTTATTATTTTGTAAATATTAATTAAATATTCTGGCCACCATCCTGCAAATGCACTTTTAAGTCAGAAACACGTCATCTTTGCATTGATTTTGAAAGCCTACACACTGGTTCCTACCCGGATTTGTACTATTTGTTAAAGAAAAGTCATTTTTGTCCTAAAAAGTACCCACAACAAGTTTCTATGAACATGTTGACCCTTCCAATCAATTCCCCACGTTGGAATTATCTAAAAAAAGTGGTGTGTCGTTTGTCTTTTGTACCATGTCTGGTTCAAACCTTATGTGAATGACCTTGCCTATATTGGGGGGTGTCATCATATTGGGGCGTCTGGCGGGGGTCCCCCACCACTGAAAATGTCTGCCAGTGGTCATTTCTCTATCAGGGGAATATGATGAACAATTCATGATAGGTTTCAAGAGGTAACCTCACCAGCTGATCTAGCCCATTTTTACCCCCCAATTAATGATGTCTGGCAAGCCCCGCCCACCATCAAAAACGTCTGGCAGTGGCCATTCCTCAATCAGGGGACCATCTCAAACAATTTACAACAGGTTCCAAGTGGTAACCTCACCAACTGATCTAGCCCATTTTTGGGGGTGTCATCATACGGGGGCGTCTGCCGGGGGTAACCCACCACTAAAAATGTCTGGCAGTGGTCATTTCTCTATCAGGGGACTATGATGAACAATTTACAACAGGTTCCAAGTGGTAACCTCACCAACTGATCTAGCCCATTTTTGGGGTGCCAGTTTTACAGCCCCCCTGGCCACACCCACCAGAGGGAACCCGGCAGACGTGCTGTTCCTCTATCTGGGGACCATACCAGACATCATAGTACCCATAAAAATTGGTAACCTTCCCAACTAGGCTGACCCCCCTGGGCTCCTGGTCTATCTCTCTCTCTCTCTCTCTCTCTCTCTCTCTCTCTCTCTCTCTCTCTCTGTCTCTGTCTCTCTCTCTCTCTCTGTCTCTCTCTCTCTCTCTCTCTCTCTCTCGCTATGCTATCTGATGAACAGAACACACACGCACGCACGCACGCACGCACACACGCACGCACGCACACACACACACACACACACACACACACACACACACGCACACACGCACACACGCACGCACACACACACACACACACACACACCTGCATGCTGTATCTGATGAAGAGAGGTAATTTTCCAGAAGCCTCAGTACCTGATATGCAGGTTGTCCCAACAGGCCAGAAAAGCAAGCAGGCAGGCAGGCAAGCAGCAAGAGAAAATCAAATGAAAAAAGCCAAGTTTGTGGAAACTCACTCGCTCTGCTTCGTGCCAAGAACATTATAAGCAAACACACCCGAGCCTCTGTGTGTGTTGTGTGTGTGTTCGTGCGTGTGCGTGCGTGTGTGTATGTGTATGTGTGTATATGTGTATGTGTGTTGGTGTTCGTGTGTGTGTGTCTGTCTGTGTGTGTGTCTGTGTGTTTGTGTGTCCGCTGTGTGGGCCGGTTGGACTTTTTAAAATTCTCTCTGAAACAAAATGAAACTCTCAAAAGTTCTCCTCAGGTCAGATGTACTATGTTTTTTTTCTTGTCCTTTTTTCTCTGTAACTGAAATGTTCCTTTGGACTCTGTATGGTCTGGCCACGTGAAGAGAATAACATTAAAGGTGCACTTTGTAAAAGTTTTAGCAGTTTTTCTCCAGAACTCATGCTGTCCATTCACAAATGTTACCTCTTTCTTGAATACTTACCGCTTCCATCAAATTCTAAAAAGTATTCATTATGACTGGGGAAAATTGCACTTTTCATATATGAAAAGGGGGATCTTCTCCATGTCCGCCATTTTGAATGTCCAGAAATAGTGATTTTTGCTGCAAAACTTACTGAACTTTGGTCATACTAGTAAATATTAGTTTATTATTAAGAAAATATTTGTGAAAAGATTAAATTTGGCAATAGGCCGCCGTTTCAATGAGCAGTATAGTGTGTATGTGTGTGTGTGTGTGTGTGTGTGTGTGTGTGTGTGTGTGTACTGTACGTGTGGATGCTCATCTATGTTTGTTTGTCTGTGTTTTTATGTTTGTGTTTGTGTATACGGTGTGTGTGTGTGTGTGCGTGTGTGTGTGTGTGTGTGTGTGTGTTTGTCTGTGTCAGGCATGTTTGTGTGTGTGCGTATGCAATGTTTGTGTGTGTGTATAAGTGTGGACTTGGGTGGTGTCCAGGGCTGGTGATATACTGTATAGAGTAACGTTAGTGTCTCTTGACTTGGCCTGCTGTGTTTGGAGAAAGGGCTGCAGCCAGCCAAACAGCACTTACGGGCTCTTGACTCCTCTGGCCTCTGCTATCCTCATCGCATCACTCAGGGACACGCGCCGGCACGTGCAGGTCCCGTCTGTCTATCCATGATCCATCCATTCATCCACTCGTTTCTCCATCCATCCATCCATACCCTTCGTTATCCATCCATCCATTCATCTTTCCGTCGGTCCAGTCCTCATCAATGTAGCACTCAGCTCCCTCCAGTAAAAAGTTTTTCTCGAATTTCTCGAAACCAAAGTTGCTTACTACATTAGCTACTTCGTTGCTTTCAATGCATTTTCCCATTGGCAACTACCGAAGTTGTTAACAGGCTAACAACTTCCCTTTTGAGAAACTCACCCCAGATGAGTTCACTGGCCCACTACTATCTTTCTGTCTCTCCCTCCCTACGTCCATTATCGCTGAGGGCCACCCCCACTCTTAGCCACACGCAGGCATGTGCTGATGGTCTGTCCATGCATCAGTCTGTTTGTCCTTTTTGTTTGCCAGTCTGTTTGTTTGTCTTCTGTGTTTTCAGTATTTTCACTCCCAGTTCAGCTAGCTCTCTCCGTTTGTCTATGTACACGTATGCCTGTCTGTCTTTTCTTTCATCCGTCTGTCGATTATCAATATAGTACTGACCCCTCCAAGCTGCTGCCCCGATGTCTTGTCTAGATACAGTATGTCTGCCTGTCCATCTGTCCATCTGTCCATCTGCTTGCTATCACCAGTCAGGCACTGTCCATTGCTGCCATGTGTCCACCTATGGGCTCGTTTGTAGTAGCCTATTCCTCCTATTCCTCTAACTCTCCGTATGTTCTCTGGTGTCAGCTTCACACTTATGCCCCTTTTCCTCTGCCATTTCTCTGGTAGGCCAACAGCTCTACTCAGCACAACTCGGTCGACACTTTTTGCTTTTCGATTTGGCACAACACAGCTCAATCGAAGGGAGAAAAGTGGTAGCCGAGTCGTGCTGTGTCAAGCTGTAGGCCTACCATAAAAATGTCGGTGGAAAAGAGGCATTAGTGGCGCGACACACATATGAGTTTCTGGCTATACCCTGTCCTGGCAGTTTCTACATCTATGACAGTATGAATAGAATAGAATAGAATAGAATAGAATACAATAGAATAGAATAGAATAGAATAGAATAGAATAGAATAGAACACCTCTTTAGCCCTACCGTATGGCTCATGGTGGTGTATCTGACTGAATGGTCGTATCTCACTGGATCTGATCCTGGGGGCTTTGTGTGGTATGCTGCGGCCTGGGCTTTTAAAGCTGGGCCTGGTCTACTTGGTTCAGGATCCATGGGGGGGGAAGGGTTGCATAGTTGCATGTTTTGTAACATCCAACCATATGAGACACAAGGACGTATACATTTCCATATACTAGAGATGTACTATGAGAGAGAGGGGGGTGGGGTGGGTGGAATGGAAAAGCAGTGAAACCACAGTTGACAGTATGTCTGCTGTGAATGGAGAGTGATTTCATGCCAGGAATGGATTTGAATGACAAACAAATATAAAAAAAACTGTTTCATGATTGGAAATTTGGAACCCCTGCTTATATAAAAGTGGATCTTCCATGTGTATCACACCTAAAGCAGCACGCAGAGAGCCTTTGTTTACCTCCAACCCAGCCACACTCACCTTAGATGACTCTGACTCTTAGTCCCTCTATTACCGTCAGTTGCATAACACAAACCCAATAACCTCCCCTTAAAATAAAAAACAAGCAGCAACGAAAAAAATAAAATAAATGGTGTCCCTCATCTTCAATTCACACTACTGCCGTGTTTAATAGCGCTTTTAAGCATCCTTATGCTCTTCCTCTCCTTGTAATTTGGCGGGACAAGCCATCGTTTAATTACAAGGCTTGTTGTGTGGA
>NC_085868.1:21062340-21067340 GCF_034702125.1 Engraulis encrasicolus
ATTTTCCATCCACTCGTGTCCTCAGGCAACGCCCCCATACTACACCGTGGCCAATGCATTTCCCCCCTAGAGATTGTTCTTCTGTCGAGTTTCTTTGGTGATGACCACAAACCAGCCTCCTATAGATGGGTTTCCCGTTTACAAACGTTTGTGACGTGAGGGAGGGGCAAGATGCTAAGCAGCCAACCATGTAAGCACATTTTTTTGAGTGACAGCAGTTTCCTACAATCAGAGGTTGTGAGCAGTCCGCAGTCCGCAGCAGGGATTGTTTACAAAATGGGAAACCCATACCAAAAATACTGAATCAGACCAAGATATCGCAAAACACGCCCACTCAATGCAAATGCGTGTGCTCAAGTTGGGTCTCCTAAGGGGGCGTTGTCCCCTACTTCTTCTTCTCTTTTTGAGGTGTTTGCGCAAGACGTGCGCTACCGCCATCTACAGCGCTAAGGAGACTTCATTGATTCTCAACCTCAGGACTCCGAAGGTCTCCTAACCGAAGGTCTCCTAAAGGGGCGTTCACCCAACATAAAGTGGATACCGGAAAAGAAACAAAATGACGCTTCTTGTTAGATCCACCTTCTTTGCTCATACTGTGGGCAGACACGGGCCTCCACACGGACACGCACACGCAGTCTCTCTCTCTCTCTCTCTCTCTCTCTCTCTCTCTCTCTCTCTCTCTCTCTCTCTCTCTCTCTCTCTCTCTCTCTCTCTCTGATTATTACACCCACCCATGAATCATGGACCCTCCCCATGTACAGAAAGTGATCAATGAACTCTGATGTCTTTAATACTAAAGAATACCCAACGAGCGCCAGTAACTGGGGCGTGACGTCATGACCTCACTCTGGACGTGGTGTGCGTTTTAAGTGCACCGCTTGGTGCATGTCTTGATTTAAATGTAGGGCCATAGGTGATTAATGTCAACACAAGTTGATTTTTTATATTGGTCCGTACTGTAAGTTGTTTTTCATTGCAGGTGTAAAGTGTAAGCTGACTTTGTGTGTATGTGGGTTTGTGTGTATGACAGGGCTTGACACTGGCACCTGCCAACCGGCGAAATGCTGGTAAAACTTGGCTGTGGCTGGTAACAATTTCAGTGTCACTAGCCAATTTGGCAGCTAGCTTATTCTATGGTATGACAAATCAGAAAAGCCTATATTTTGCACTTTGCACCTTGTGTATCAATTGTTTGTTTTAAGTTCAAGAAAAAGCTGTTTGTTTTATTTCCATGTAGATCCATGGACTCGTCTTCTTGCTATGAGCACCTTATTTTCTGAGGTTAGATGTACAGCTTCATGACACATTTTTTTTTAAAAGTGGCTAGTAGAATATCTGGATGGCTACTGACTCGGGAGCCAGAGTGGCCGGCAAGCAAAAAGTTAATGTCAAGCCCTGGTGTGTGTGTGTGTGTGTGTGTGTGTGTGTGTGTGTGTGTGTGTGTGTGTGTGTGTGTGTGTGTGTGTGTGTGTGTGTGTGTGTGTGTGTGTGTGTGTGTGTGTGTGTGTGTGTGGTGAAGTGTAGCCTAACTGTCTGTGTGCCTGCCTACGTGTGTGTCTGTCTATCTGTCTGTTGGCCTGTCTCTCTGTAGTGCTCAATGCAGTGTGGCCCGTGTCTGTGTGTGCGTGCATGTGTGCGTGTCTGTCTGTCTGTGTGTCTGTCTCTCTGTAGTGCTCAATGCAGTGTAGCCTGTCTCTGTGTGTGTGTGTGTGCACGTGCATGTCTATCTGTCTGTTGGCCTGTCTCTCTGTAGTGCTCAATGCAGTGTAGCCTGTCTCTGTGCGTGCGTGCATGTCTATCTGTCTGTCTGTCTGTCTCTGCAGTGTAAACCTGTCTGTGTGTGTGTGTGTCTGTCTGTGTGTCTGTAGTGCTCTGTGTGTGCAGTGTATCCTGCTGTATCTGCCGTATAGCATGAACATGTCCAGCCTCATCAGCAGTGGAGCCTGTGACTGATGCTATAGACCTGATGCCATAGAGAACCAGTATCAGGAGCTGGCCCCCAGACAGCCTGGAGACAACTACAATTACCTACAAGACACACACATGCACATGCACACGCACACACACACACACACACACACACACACACACACACACACACACACACACACACACACACACACACACACACACACACACACACACACACACACACACACACACACACACACACACACACACACACAAACTGACGCCACTGTGCTTGGAGCAGGGGGTAAGGACTGGAGTGAGGGGATTGCAAAGACATACAGAGAGAGACACACACACACACACACACACATGCACATGCACACGCACACACACACTGTCGCCACTGAGCTTGGAGCGGGGGGTAACGACTGGGAGTGAGGGGATTGCTAATACTCTTTATTCCCTCCCGGTCGGTCTATGACTATTCCATTACTAGATGATGGCCCAGAATCACCAAGAGTCACAGAATGCCCATACAGAGTATTCGCTGTTCTCTGTCTCTGTCTCTGTCTCTCTCTCTGTCTCTCTCTCTCTCTCTCTCTCTCTCTCTCTCTCTCTCTCTCTGTCTCTCTCTCTCTCTCTCTCTCTCTCTCTGTCTCTATCTCCCTCCCACCCTCCTAAATCGTTTATCTCTCTGGCTCTCTCACTCGTCCGCTGGCCACAAAAGTACAATCACCCAGCTCATCCAGTAAAAATCGACTCTTGATTAAATCACAATTATTTAAATAAGTCCACAAATGCATCACGCGTCCCATAAATGATGAAATCGCTTCATATTTTTTAATTCCGTCTGAGTTGCTCTCTCTGGCTGCCTCAGCCTGCTCTCAGCTGTCCCACCGGGGCTGCCTGGCCTGTTTGTGGATTTTCATTACAATTGTTTAATTCCCCTCTGCGTTGTGATCTCAGACCATCTCAAGGTCCCCATCTTGCCACATTGTTCAATGTATTTCTTTCTTTATGTGTGTTGAATGAATGTTGATATGCAGGGCTCTTAATTAACTTTTTTCCTCACCAACCAAAATGGCTCGTAGATGCTAATCTTACTAGCCAAACACACACTCACTAATGGGCCAAAGTGCCTTGTAAGTTGGTCTTTTCTACCAGCCAAACTGAATTTTTACCAGCATTTGGCCGGTTGGCTGAAGTTAATTTAGAGCCCTTATGGTATGAATACGTATGCATGTAGGTGTATGTACGCATGTGCGTATGTGTGTGAGAATGCTGCCACATGCGCGTGTGAGTGTGTGCGTGCGGCCGTGCGCGTGTGTGCGTTCGTATGCGCGTCAGTGTGCGTGTGTGTGTGTGTCTGTGTGTGTGTGTAATTGTGTGTGTGTGTGTGTGTGTGTGTGTGTGTGTGTGTGTGTGTGTGTGTGTGTGTGCACGTGCATGTGTACTTGTTCCTCAGTGTGCTACGGGGGCTGTAGTGTGTGAATGTCAAGAGGGTAAGGAGTGTCTCAGTTAGTTTTTATTCCCATTAAACACCACAGTTTCCAGTGTTGTTTTGGTTAACCACAAAAACAGAAAATCTGACCAAAAAAAAAAAAACCTTCTCGAGCCACCAGCCGTGAAAACATCAGGCATGAAAACATGGCATGGAGCCGTTGCCTTACTCACAGCCAGGGCCGCTGACAGCCTTTCTGGGGCCCAGGACAAAGTCATCTGAATGGGCCCCCTATGCAATATAATACCTCCAATGTAATAGCCAATAGACCCAATTCTGGGCGCCCTTATCTCCCTGGGCCCGGGACAACATACCCCTTTGTCCGCCCCTGTCAGGGGGCCTGTTCACAGCGTCAACAAGCAGCACTTCCCTTTTTCCTCTCTCCAAAAACATTCCCTTTCTTTTCTTTGCTGTTCTTTCCTCGTCTTTGTCTTTTACTCAGTCTACAGATTAAGAGGTGCATTCCAATCGTCTGCCACTTCTTTTATTGCTCGCCTCCTCAGAAAAACACACACGCACACACACACGCACACACACGCACACACACACCCATCCGCACGCACACACGAAAAGACACACGCACATCCATACACACATCCACACACCTCAACCGATACCATGTCTTTCATCACTTGAGTCCCTAATAAACACACACACGTACACACACACACACACTCAAACACACTCACACACACTCGATACGCACGCACACTTGACATTTGAAAACAGACGTGTTGTGCTGTGTTTGCATTGTGCCCACGCTGGGACAGGCATGTCCTGCCGTTCCCTCCCACTGGCTACCGCTGCTGCTGGCAGTGTTGCCAGATTGGGCGGGTACCCAATCGGGTACTTAGGATGGCCGTCTGCGGGTAAAAACAGGAAAAATCGGCCATTTGGCTTTTTTTTTGCAGTTTAGTGCCCATAGAAGTCAATGCAATTTGTTGAAATTGGGCGGAATTTAGCACAGTTTGGCGGTTTTTGAGAACCTTTTGATTTGCGGGATTTCATCACTTCTGGCAACACTGGCTGCTGCTGCTATTGCTGCTGCTGCTATTGCTGCTCTGAGTATCAATGGCAGACAAGGAGGCTCGTTCATCACCCCCCATAATTTACATCATTCATCTCTCAGCATCCCTCCTGCAGAGGAAGAGGAGGAGGAGGAGGAGGAGGAGGAGGAGGAAAAGAGAATGGAGGAGGAGGAGAGAAGGAGAAAAAGATGATGGAGAAGAAGGAGGAAGGAGGATGAGGAGCAGAGAAGGAGAAAATGAGGAATGAGGAGGAGGAGGAAGAGGAGGAAGGGAGGGGAGGATGAGAAGAAGGGAAGAGCAGAGGGGCAAGAGAAAAGCAGGAAGAGGAAGATGATGGGAGGAAGAGAAGGAGGAGGACATGGAGAAAGAGGAGGAGGAGGAGGAGGAGGACATGGAGAAAGAGGAAGAGGAGGAGGAAGGATAGGAGGACAAGTCCTTCCCAATGAAGAGGAGACCATCCCCCATAATTAACAGAACAGAAGAGAGGAAAGGAGGGTGAGGAAGAGGCAAAAAGTAAGAAGCTGAAGGAGGAAGAAAGGGAGGAGGAGTGGTGAAGGAGA
>NC_085868.1:21069840-21077340 GCF_034702125.1 Engraulis encrasicolus
AAATAGCATTTTTATTGCATTTTTACAAAATTCAAAATGGCGGGAAAACTATCCAGGCAGAAAATGACGTCATAGGGTGCGTTGGATTCGTCGTGGCCCAAGGATTCCAGGGATACCAGGTTTATGAAGATTGGCCCAGCGGTTCAAAAGTTACAAGCAGAAATGCACCTGCGACTTTCACCTGCTGGTGGCGCTAGAGTATTGGGGCTGGGGACCTATAACTCGCTGTGGGTAATGTTGATGCTGCCTCAAATATGTGTGCCAATTTACAGCATTTTTCTATGTATGGTTCTATGGGCTACCATAGACTTACAGTGAATTTCACAAAATTCAAAATGGCGGACTTTTTTCTTCCAGTTGACATGAAGTCATATAGTGCGTTGGATTCGGCTTGGCCCAAGGATTCTAGTGATAGTATTATTTTCAAAATTAGGCATACGGTGTAAAAGCTACAGGCAAAAATGTAGCAAAAAATTTGACCTGTTGGTGGCGCTACAGAGTTTTAGCTGGGGGTATAATTTTCTTTGTGGTAGGTCATAGCATGGACTACTATGTGTGTAAAAAATCCTAGCCTAATTCGACAAACGATTGCTGAGATATGACCTCACTTCCTGTTTTGCCACTTTTACAACAATTTTGATTGGCTGTCACGGCTAAACGTTTAAAGATATCTAATATTCCTTGAGACCCCATACAAACCTCAGTACAGAGAAACAATATACCGAATTTCGGGGGAAATGATCAAAAATTGCGGGAAAAATAGCATTTTTATTGCATTTTTACAAAATTCAAAATGGCGGGAAAACTATCCAGGCAGAAAATGACGTCATAGGGTGCGTTGGATTCGTCGTGGCCCAAGGATTCCAGGGATACCAGGTTTATGAAGATTGGCCCAGCGGTTCAAAAGTTACAAGCAGAAATGCACCTGCGACTTTCACCTGCTGGTGGCGCTAGAGTATTGGGGCTGGGGACCTACAGTATAACTCGCTGTGGGTAATGTTGATGCTGCCTCAAATATGTGTGCCAATTTACAGCATTTTTCTATGTATGGTTCTATGGGCTACCATAGACTTACAGTGAATTTTACAAAATTCAAAATGGCGGAATTTCCCTTCTGCGTTGACATAACTTCATATAGTGCGTTGAATTCGGCTTGGCCCAAGGATTCTAGTGATAATTATATATTTTACATCGTGTATATGGTTTAAAAGCTACAGGCAAAAATGTAGCTAAAATTTTGACCTGCTGGTGGCGCTACAGAGTTTGAGCTGGGGTTCTAATTTTTATTGTGGTAGGTCATGGGATGGACTACTATGTGTGCACAAAATCCCTGCCCAATTCGACAAACGGTTGCTGAGATATGACCTCACTTCCTGTTTCGCCACGTTTACGACAATTTTGTTTGGCTCTCACGGCTAAACGATAAAAGATATCCAATATTCCTGAAGACCCCATGTGTAGCTCAGTCCAGAGATACTATATACCGAATTTCGGGTGAATTGGTCAAAAAATGCCGAAAAAAAAAAAAATAGCATTTTCATTGAATTTTACAAAATTCAAAATGGTGGGAAAACTATCCAGGCGGAAAATGACGTCATAGGGTGCGTTGGATTCGTCTTGACTCAAGGATTCCAGGGATACCAAGTTTATGAAAATCGGCCTAGCGGTTCAAAAGTTACAAGCAGAAATGTACCTGCAACTTTGACCTGCTGGTGGCGCTAGAGCGTTGGGACTGGGGACCTATAAATCGCTGTGGGTAATGCTGAGACTGCCCCGAATGTGTGTGCCAATTTACAGCATTTTCCTGCCTACGGTTCTATGGGCTGCCATAGACTTGCAGAGGGATAGGAATGGTGACTAGAGAATAATAATGAAGAAAACCTACTAACTCTATAGGGGCCTTCGCCAGCTTCGCTGCTTGGCCCCTAATAAGCAGCATAGTTGCAGTACCTTTTTTGACCATTTCCTGCACAGTCCCTTTAATTAATGTTTGCTTGCAGAATTTTGGTCACTACCTCAATACAATCAAAATTCTGTGCACCCCCTGGAATCTCTGGCGCACTGACCTAGTGCTACCTAGGCTACCCAGTTAGTGTTTTGGAATTGGTAGACCGTCTCTTTGTCTGTTGCTCTGGTGTTTTTTCATTTACCTGTGAAAGTGATCACTCGCACTGTCTCTGCTATTTTCTATATCAGGCCGGTCAGTATGTATATCAGGTATATCAGTAGGCCCCTATATCAGGATACAGTACTTTGTGTGAACCTGTACAGTCAACACACACACACACACACACACACACACACACACACACACGCGCGCGCGCGCACACACACACACGCGCGCGCACACGCGCACACACACACACACACACACACACACACACACACACACACACACACACACACACACACACACACCGCACACACACACACTAGCAGGCTTGTGATGATGTATCGGTGGAGAGTTTTGGAAGTTCGAGAACTGGGTTACGTTCATTCTACCCCTGCTCAACTCCAACCCACCTCAGCTCCGCCCCTCCTCAGCCCCACCTCTTCTCTGGGGTCCTTCAAGAGTTCCAAGCACGGCAAGCAGCCGGCAGATGGAATGTTCTTGTTGTCATAGCGTCCGTTCGACCTTGCTGCGTGTGTGTGTGTGTGTGTGTGTTTGTGTGGTATGTCTGTGTGTATGTGTGTGTGTGGATGGAAGTGTGTGTGTGTTTGGAGTGAGAAGGTGAAAACAGTCCGTGCCCTCATCATGGCCACTTCGACATGCTCAGCATTTTTCTGGCCTCACCTCACGTAGGCCAGTGCAGAACAGGACAGGACAGAGCAGAGCAAAGCAGCACACAGGACAGGAGAGTAGAGGAGGGAAGAGCAGGATAAGGTTTCTTTTTCAGTTTTATTCTCTTTTCCCCCCTGATTTCATTATTAAACAGTTTTTTTATGACCTCACTTCCTGTTTCCAATTGTAGCAACAACAAAAAAATGCATGTAGACGCACCAAACACATACATATAGATATACAGTAGGCTTACATTGTGATGTGAAGGCCTGTATGACCACATGCATCAAATGGTTAAAGAGGAATGTAATGTTTGGAGGGGAGAATGGGGATCAATGTGTGTGTGTGTGTGTGTGTGTGTGTGTGTGTGTGTGTGTGTGTGTGTGTGTGTGTGTGTGTGTGTGTGTGTGTGTGTGTGTGTGTGTGTGTGTGTGTGTGTGTGTGTGTGTGTGTGTGTGTGTGTGTGTGAGGGCGTATGTCTGTGTTGGTGTTAAAGGAAGGTTTTTTGGAAAAGAAAATAATGAGTGTGGGTTTGTGTGTGTGTGGGGGGGGTGTCCTTGTGTTGTATAATCTGTGATTGGAAATAACGAGTTCGAAATATATTTGCAAAAACTGATGAGCGAAAGAGCACATGAGACGGAGAGGAAGAGAGAGAGAGCAAGAGTGTGCTAGAGAGAGAGAGAGAGGAAAAGAGAGAAAAAGAGAAAAGTGTGCATCAGCAAGATTGGTAGCGCAGGGAGAAGAGGGGTTGGAAAGTGAACCCGACCCCAAGCAGACACTGAAGGGCAAGTCTGGTGGTTTTGGGCCTAAAGATAGACGCTCACCTGAGAAAAAGGAGGAAGAAGGAGCATAACAGAGCAGTGGGGGGAAAAAAGAGAGAATTAATAGAGTCAGGAGAGGATGGATGGATGGAAGGAGGGGAGGATGGATGTAAAAGAGATACTGATGAAGAACAGTTGTACTAAACGTACTGAGCGAGCACAGCACACGCTTTAGGCTACATTTACACACATCGCTACTAGTTACTCGCTCAGCGAGAGAAGTCAATAGAATGTGTTCCAGCAAAGCGAGGCCTACACGGGCGAGGAGAGTAGCCTACGAGCGATGCAATGTGGGACGATTCCGAGATAAGAAAAAAATTAGGTTATGCTTTATTTTCATTGTTCACTATTACAGTTTATCTACCACATTAGGTACAGTGTAATAATATTTAATATCATGTAATACCAGTGTAACACCATATAACAATTTTGTACTTACATCTAGGGTTAGGGTTGGTACATGGTATTACACCGGTATTAAATATTGTTGCACTGGTTATTGCACTGTACCTAATGTGGTAGATCCACTGTAATAGTGAACCATTAAAATAAAGTGTTACCAAATAATATAACTTAGGGCAATGCCAGTAAGCGAGTAGCCAATTGGAGTGCATAGTTCGGATTGCTCACGGTTAACTTCTCGCTTTTGCGGAGTCAGTTAAACCTGCTGGAACGTTAACGAACGTTCCACAAGCGAGTGGCAAACACGCGAGTGAGGTAGAAGTGAGTCACCAGTAGCGACGTGTGGAAATAGGGCTATACTAGAGAAGGAAATGGACACAACAGCTCAAGAGGAAAGAAAGACACAATAGATGGACTGACACGAAAGTGAATGGAACATGGATTGAGGAGTAGAAGATGGATTGAGGAATGGAAGATGGATTGAGGGGATAGAGGAGGAATACAGTAGTAGAAGATGAATAAAGTGAAGAGAGGAAGAATGGAGGGCTGAGAATAGACTGAGAGAGTAAAGTAGAAGCAAAGGTAAAGTCTGTCTGAGCTGTAGAGAAGTCGATGGACAGGACGGATCAGTGTGTGAATAGAGAGAATAGATTGAGTGAAGGAAAGATGGATGGACTAAAGAGAGGATGGGTCCTTGAAATGTAAAAAAACAAAATCACCACATTATTAAAAAGGTACCCACACAAACACGCGCACACACAACCACGCGCGCGCACACACGCACACGCACACACACACACACACGCACACACACACACACACACACACACACACACACACACACACACACACACACACACACACACACACACACACACACACACACACACACACATACATACACACACACACATCAGGTGAATGCCAGTGAATAGCAGCCAGGTGTGTGAGAAGAGAGGGTAGTTGCCTGGAGCTGCAAGAGCAGCGATCAATAGTCAAATAATCAAATAATCAAATCGCTGGCCCCTGCTCAATCCCCTCAATAGCTCCAGAACATAATAGAAGTAAGAAAGTCATTGGGAAAAAATGGAATTGTATCATGGGGCATTCTTTAGTATCGAAAATAATTGAATCGCTGTCTTAAGAAATCAATATTGAATGGTATCGTCATGGAGGTTGTGATTTACACTCCTAACATTAATGCTTTCTCCCTTGTGAACATGTCCCTAACATGTTGTGCACTTGAATTAAAAAGAAAAGCATCCCATCTGAGCTGCTTCGGTGTCTTCTCTTCCTTCAATATTAATGCTCTCTTTCTTTATTTCTTCCTTTCTTTCTTTCTTTCTTTATTTCTTTATTTCTTTCTTTCTTTATTTCTTTCGGTCTTTCTTTCTCTTGTCTTTTACTTCCATTTTTAGCTGTTTCAGGCAACAAATTACTACAGAGTGAAAGTGTGTGTGTGAGCGTGCGTATGTGTGCGTGTGCGTGTGCGTGTGCGTGTGCGTGTGTGTGTGTGTGTGTGTGTGTGTGTGTGTGTGTGTGTGTGTGTGTGTGTGTGTGTGTGTGTGTGTATTTGAGTACACGTGTGCATAAGTGTGCGTCCTTCCATGTGTGTGTGTGCGTTTGTGTGCGCGCACGGGCGTGCCTGTGTGTTTGCGCGTGCTCCTGTGTGTGTGTGTGTGTGTGTGTGTGTGTGTGTGTGTGTGTGTGTGTGTGTGTGTGTGTGTGTGTGTGTGTGTGTGTGTGTGTGTGTGTGTGTGTGTGTGTGTGTGTGTGCCTCATTGTTATTCCTCCTAGCTGTGCAGGCTGCTGTGCTGTGCCAGCCTCTCCTGTGTTATTTGGCCCACAGTACAGTTCCTCAGCAAGCTGCAACTGACTACTCAGAGACTCATTGGAGCCTCTTCTCATTGTAGAGAGAGAAATACTCCTTTCCTCCTTTCCTCCTCTCCTCGTCAACTCTCTTCCCTTTCATTGTGCTCTCCATCTTTCTCGTCTTGTCTCGTCTCGTCTTCTCTCCTCTCCTGTCCTCTCCTCTCCTCTCATCCATCCCCCCATATTTTCTCTCCTCTTTTTCTCTTCTCCCTCCTATCATTTGCTCTCCTATCTTCCAGGGTGCTACTGGGGAGACTCTTCTCTTCTCTTCTCTTCTCTGCTCTTCTCTTCTCTTCTCTTCTCTTCTCTTCTCTTCTCTTCTCTTCTCTTCTCTTCTCTTCTCTGCTCTTCTCTTCTCTTCTCTTCTCTTCTCTTCTCTTCTCTTCGCTTCGCTTCGCTTCACTTTTCTTCTCTTTCTTAAGTTATATTCCAATCGCCACTGCTCTCCTGCCACTGCTCTGATCTCTCCTCATCTAACCTTTCCTTTCTTCTCCACTCCTCCCCTCCCCTCCCCTCCCCTCCTCTCATCATCTCCTCTTTTCTCCTCTTTTTCCTTCTTTTCTCCCCTCTTCTCTTCTCTTCTCTTCTCCTCTCTTCTCTTCTCTTCTAGTCTCTTATCTTCTGTTCTGTTCTCTTCTCCTCTAATCTCTCATCATCTAACCTTTCCTTTCTTCTATTCTCCTCTCCTCCCCGTTCATCTCCTCTTTTCTCCTTTTTTCTCCCCTCTTCTCTTCTCTTCTCTTCTCTTCTCTTCTCTTCTCTTCTCTTTTCTTCTCTTTTCTTCTCTTTTCTTCTCTTTTCTTCTCGTCTCGTCTCGTCTCGTCTCGTCTCGTCTCGTCTCGTCTCGTCTCGTCTCGTCTCGTCTCGTCTCGTCTCGTCTCTCCTCTCCTCTCCTCTCCTCTCCTCTCCTCTCCTCTCCTTTCATTGCCTTTCCTTTCCTTTCCTTTCCTTTCCTTTCCTTTCCTTTCCTTTCCTTTCCTTTCCTTTCCTTTCCTCTCCTCTCCTTTCCTTTCCTTTCCTTTCCTTTCCTTTCCTTTCCTTTCCTCTCCTTTCCTTTCCTTTCCTTTCCTCTCCTCTCCTCTCATCCTCTCCTCTTCTCCAATCTCCTCTCCTTTCCTTTCCTCTCCTCTCCTCTCTACTCCTCTCCTCTCCTCTCCTTTCCTTTCCTTTCCTTTCCTTTCCTTTCCTTTCCTTTCCTTTCCTTTCCTTTCCTCTCCTCTCCTTTCCTTTCCTTTCCTTTCCTTTCCTTTCCTTTCCTTTCCTCTCCTCTCCTCTCCTTTCCTTTCCTTTCCTTTCCTCTCCTCTCCTCTCCTCTCCTCTCCTCTCCTCTCCTCTCCTCTCCTCTCCTCTCCTCTCCTCTCCTCTCCTCGTCTCTCCTCTCCTTTCCTTTCCTCTCCTGCCTTCATGTCTCCTCTGTTCTCTTCACCTCTCTTCCCCCTCCTCTGCTCTTTTATCCTATCTTCTTCCTCTGTCCTCATTTCCCCTCCTCTAAATAATAATAATAATAATAATAATAATAATTGTATTTGTATAGCACTGTGTCATACAAGGCATGTAACTCAAAGTGCTTAACAAATGGGAAAAAACATTGTTAGAGATAGATTTAAAAGGAGAGGAGAGATA
>NC_085868.1:21092340-21094840 GCF_034702125.1 Engraulis encrasicolus
AAAGAGTAACCCAGAGTGCCAGAGCTTTTTCAGCATTTTGGGTGTTTTTTGGAGGCTCACAGAAAATTGAGTTCTGTGTCTATGTCAACACCATACCTATCAAAACACAGATTAGACGCTCATCTGTCATCAGAAAAAACGGTGTCCCTCTCTCTCCATGCCCCTTTCCGTTCTTTCATAATCATCTGTTGAAAATAAGTGGAATTCGCCAAAATGCTGCTTTCTAGCCAAAAAGCTGAGAAAACGCCATTTGAAGTTGACCTACAATTGCAAGTGTTTTTGCTCATAATGACACCGTCCTAACAACTCCAAACCTATCAGATGCTATTACAGAGTCTCCTGTCATCTGTAGCCAGAACAAAAGATCGTTTGTATGGTCTTTTCAACCTAATAATGTACTGAAATATAACGGGATGGGCTTGAAAACAAGAGTGTTTTGGTTTGTTGCTGGCGCGCACAATGGATCATGACAGCAGGTGCATGTAACTCATGTGAAATACTAAACTCACAGAAATACTGTCCCTCTGTTTAGTCTGTCCTCTCGTTGGGGAACAAATCACAGCTGATTTGTTTCCTCCTGTACCGTGTGAACTGGGAGACAGGCAGGCAGGCAGCACAACTTAGCTTACTGCTGCTTCTTTTGGCAGAGCGGACAATTTGCAGATTGATGATTACTGTCATCATGTTTCTGCTATAGTGATCTTGTCATATATTGTTCAATGAATTTTCTTTTGATAAAGTACTGATCACATATCCAACATTTCACAAGCCGATTGGAGTGGGGAAGTAGCTGGTCTGAGGCTAAGTGCAATGCTTTCTCATGTGAGCTGAATGTATCTGACCAGACACAAAGGCTAGCCTGCTCTGTTCCAAGAATCTGCAACCCCCCTGTCTTTTTGATGATATAGTAAGCTGATCATAATATACAGATCCATAACTGCAACTGTAGAATGAGTAAAAATAGTTGACTTACCAAGGCTCCTTTATTTAGGCTTAGTTGTAAGTTGTTAGCGATTTCGTGCTAGCTAGCTAGCGTAGCAAACAATAGCCAAACATTCCCAACTGAGGTGACCACTAGTCCTGTGCATTTTCCTGTTAGATGATCTTTTGTACGCATCATCCTGATGTTGTGTAGGCTGATCATATTATCCAAAATGAAACAGTTGCCACACAGATCATCTCTGGTTGAACATGGTGTATTTTGGGCAAGCTAGTTACAATGCCTACTAGCTAGATGGCAACAGGGGTAGGGGGTGTATTTCGGTCATGAGAGGAAGTTTTTTTTTTTTTGTCAGGCTCTGACACTAAAATCAGTAGAATACCTGTGTTAAAATCAGAGGGCAAGAAAGTAGACTACTGTCACAGGTGCTTTACTTTCAAAAATGATTTTGCTATGCTACTTTTGAGATTATAATAGTAAAAAGGGATGTTTTTGTCTTGACATTTCCTCTAGATGTGAGCTAATGCCCTGCCCTGACTGTTCCTAAGGACACTTCTGCCACCTACAGGAACAGTTAGAACATGACTAGAGGCGTGAAATTAATACACAACATAGGTCAGACCGTCCTCAAGGCGTGGCTGTAAAAAAACGCAATTATCGGCGAACGACGTCGAAGGCAGGGGGCGTCACTATTCAAAATGACGTCATTCGACGGCTAAGGCAGCCAATGAGTTAAATATATAAATTACTTTTTTGAGCGCCCCAAGTAAATTTCCCCCTTCACCCCCCAACCTGCCATGATGCTCCCTCATGCCAAAAATTCCTAGAAAAAGCCCTGTATTTGATATGGTCTACTACAGAAACAACACAATTTGGGGTACTGACAAAATATACTGGCCGCGGTCTTGAAAAGTGCTATTATGACCTCTTAAGCCAGGCTCAAACTGTGCGACTACCAGCCCGCTTCTCGGCTGAAAACACCCCTGACGACAATTAGTGGAACATTACCCCCACAGGACCATTGCAAGCAATTGTCGGGAAAGATTTCCTCATCCTGTACGGCATTCTGAGATACTCTTTTGCCAGCTCAAAGACTCACCGATCGCAAATCGTACATATCAAACACTGTTTGGTATGTACGACTAGAAATAGATAAGATTGACAGCTGCGATTCTGTTTATGTGTGCGTCGCCACCTGACTTCAAAATCGGACATAAAATCGGGAGTCATGTAGTTTGAGCCTAGCTTTAGTGACCGCATGAACATGTTGCAAAAACAAGGCTCATGTGAAATTCTAATTGAATAGCCCCGGTCTACAGAAATGACATACACACTTAAGACTACTGACACAATATACTGACTGTGGTCTACAGACAAAGCAACTCCATTTTCATGTACAGACATGATGTATTCACTTTGGTCAACAAACACCACAATTTGGAATGCACTGCTGGCATAACATACACACTACTGTGCACTACAGTCATGGCAGACAAACCAGAACACTTTGGTCTACAGACATAACATTTTTCGTTTTCTTTGATACCGTTATTCTTCAAA
>NC_085868.1:21112340-21114840 GCF_034702125.1 Engraulis encrasicolus
TAGCTAACCGGGATAGAAAGCAACATTGCTTAATAATGACCGCAGTGCTTACAATGTAGTGAAAGTAGCCTAATCGCGCAATTTCAAATGTGGCTGGCAACGAGACCTCGGACCTCGCAGAGCTCGCAGATGCATGAATACAAAATTGGTTCGTGGCCACTCCCACGCGACTTTTCACGCTCGCAGTTGCTGAAGTCTAATCTGACCTTTACTCCTCATGTTTCCTCTTCCTCTTTCTTCTTCCTGGTTTTAAGTATCTTCAGATGTGTTCTGAGCCTCTTCGTCCAGTGAACAGTTCTTTCTCTCTCTCTCAGCTTTCTCTGTCTCTCTCATCCTCCTCTTCTTCCTCTTCCTCTCCACTCATCCTGCTCTCACTCCCCTCTTCTCTGCCTGCTCTCTTCTCCTCCTATCTCATTCCAAATGTCTTTATATGTGCTTTTAGCCTCCCCTGCCAGTGAAGCATCTCTCCTCTTTCCTTCTCATCCTCATGGCCTCTTCATATACTTCCTCTCTCTCTCTCTCTCTCTCTCTCTCTCTCTCTCTCTCTCTCTCTCTCTCTCTCTCTCTCTCTCTCTCTCTCTCTCTCTCTCTCTCTCTCTCTCTCTCTCTCTCTCTCTCTCTCTCTCTCTTTCTTTATCTCCCCCCCCCTCTCTCTCTCTCTCTCTCTCTCTCTCTCTCTCTCTCTCTCTCTCTCTCTCTCTCTCTCTCTCTATCTCTCTCTATCTCCTGCCTGCCATTCAGGCTTGGTCCAGAATGCAGCAGCTAAAAATAAAAACATACATAGAAATAGCCTGAGTCATGCTGTCATGACGTGTGTGTGTGTGTGTGTGTGTGTGTGTGTGTGTGTGTGTGTGTGCGTGCGTGCGTGCGTGCGTGCGTGCGTGCGTGCGTGCGTGCGTGCGTGCGTGCGTGCGTGCGTGCGTGCGTGTGTGTGCGTTTTGATGCATGAGTTCATGAATGCCTATGTTTGTGCATGTGTGCGTGTGTGTGTGTGTGTGCACGCATGCGTCTGAGCGTTAGTTCAAGCACATGAATGTATTTTTGATATGAACCGTGTTTTGTGACTGTGTGTGTGTGTGTGTGTGTGTGTGTGTGTGTGTGTGTGTGTGTGTCAGTGCGTGCATTGGTGTGTGTGTGTGTGTGGGTGTGTGTTACTGCTTGTTTCTTGTGTTTGGGTCATTGAAGATGGTTTTTGCAGTTGCACGTGCAGGTATAAGAGCATTCCTTTCCTTCTTACTCTGTGTGCCTTGAGCCTTCTTTTGGTGTGTGTGTGTGTGTGTGTGTGTGTGTGTGTCTCTGTGTGTGTGTGTGTGTGTGTGTGTGTGTGTCTCTGTGTGTGTGTGTGTGTGTGTGTGTGTGTGTGTGTGTGTATCAGAACTGCATCCTGTTCGCCCAGCACTTTGCCACCCCCCCCCCCCCCCCCCCCCCCCCCCCCCCCCACGCCCCACCCCACCCCCACAACCCCACCCCACCCCACACTCACACACACACACACATACGTAGTACATGCACGGACAAATGAAAAATTCATCACACTCCCTGCCTGAGGCACAAAGTGTGTGCGTGTGCGTGTGCTTTTGCGTGTGCGTGTGTGTGTGCCTGTGTGTGTGTGGACGTCTCATATTTCCAGCACATACTGTACTTACCTTTTGTCCTGTACCCTTATATACCATCCTACACATGTTGTGCACAAATAACGTACACATACTGTAGACCCTCTGTGACACCCACACTTTGTAACAGAACAGAGGATGACAGAAGAAAAGAAGAAGAAGAGTGCAAAACGACTTTAAGTGTCATGAAAAGGGCTATATAAAACTTGTGCATTATTTTTTATTATTATTATTTATTAAAGAAACAGTCCACCATCCATATCACTGCATTGGCAATTTGGTTTGTTTGTCTGTCAGCAGGATAACGCAAAAAAAGTTATGACGGGATTTTGATGAAATTTTGTGTAGTTTGTTGGAAGTGACGAAGGGAACACGTGATTAAATAAGTAAAAATGATTCTTCACCATTGCAGGACAGGGCGAATTTTGACATTTCAGTTTCTAACTCCACAAAAGCAAGGCAGAAAGACTTGAAAAAATGAAGGGTCTGACACTTCATTGGCTGTACCTGTAGGCATAGATATTCACTTTTTTGCATTAATAAATGCATGTACATCACTGATGGACATGCTAAAAGAAAAGTTTGTCCAAACAATATTAGTCATACCCTGTTGGTGATGCCTACACACTGGCAGCATACAAATGTCGATTAAAATGCAATAATATTTACATAACGCGCACAGTAGATGTATTAAAACAGTGTGTGGGAGGTGTATTTTAACTGTATAATATGAAATATGATGGTCTCACTATATCACAGATTTCTGGCATATGACTACCACAGTAGAAGAAATGAGCAGAAATGTCGCAGAAATGAGCAGAGAACAGAGGATACAGTAGATAGCAGAGAAAAAGAGAAAGAAAAGGGGAAAGAATGAAAAAAAGTGG
>NC_085868.1:21129840-21132340 GCF_034702125.1 Engraulis encrasicolus
TCTCTATCTCCACCTACCGTATCTTTTATACCACCCCTCTGTCTCTTTCTCTCTCTCTGTCTATCTCTGTCTATCTCTTTCTCTGTTTCTGTCTCTGTCTCTCTCTCTCTCTCTCTCCGTCTGTCAGTACGCCAAGTCGTATAACTCTTCCTCCACACTGTGCACTATGAGAAATGGATCATAAATCCCCTATAAACAACGATGGCATCATTTTTCTCTTTCTCTCCCCAGTCTCTTCGAAGATGCCTCATCCCTTCTCCTATTTTATCCCTCCCTTTATGCTTCCTCTCCTCCACGCAACTCCATCACTTTCTTTTTTTTGGGGGGGGGGGGGTGGTTGGTATTTTGTGCCTTTATTTGTGATAGTACAGTGAAAGAGAGACAGGAAACGAGTGGGAAGAGAGAGATGGGGAAGGATCTGCAAATTACCCGGGCCGGAATCGAACTTGGGTCACCGACGTAGCGGGCCATGGTGGAGGCCTTGTCCTTCCAAACCCGTCCATCTGTGGGCGCTTCATTTCTGTGGTGTAGTCTATCCCCATAAAGACAGTGTTGCATCTATCTATGGGTGCTTCGTTTCTGTGTTGTAGTTTATCCCCATAAAGAGAGTTTTGGGTGCTTCATTTCCGTTGTATAGTCTATCCCCATAAAGACAGTGTTGCATCTATCACAGTGGTTCTCAGCATTTTTTGAGCCAACGCCCCCTTGACCTCATCATAAGCCTCCCAATGCCTCATTGACCTCATCATAAGTCTGCCAACACACCCCTCAGTATTGACAAATAAGATGGACTAATGTCCCCCAATGGGAACTAAGGCTTGTCCCCACTCAGCTGTGTCCTTCTCAACGCCCCCCTGGGGCTCCCCAACAACCCCTGGGGGGCTGTTGCGCCCCCGTTGAGAAACACTAATCTATCTATGGATGCTTCGTTTCTGTGGTGTAGTTTATCCCTTTAAAGAGAGTGTTGTATCTATCTATTGTTGCTTCGTTTCTGTGGTGTAGTTTATCCCCATAAAGAGAGTGTTGCGTCTCAGAGCCATGTTGTGGTGCTTCGTTTCTGTGGTGTAGTCTATCCCCATAAAGACAGTGTTGTTGCATCTATCTATTGTTGCTTCGTTTCTGTGTTGTAGTTTATCCCCATAAATAGAGTGTTGCGTCTCGGAGCCATGTTGTGGCTCTACGGCCGCCCAGGGAGCGCTGGGCATATTACAGCCAATATGGCCGCCATCTGCAGCGCCGCTCCTTAGCAGCTGCTTTGCGAACGACGCAAAGACTCAACGGGGAGAAGAGACGACCTGTGCTTTTGTCTTTTTGAAAAGTGTTATAGTATGTGCCTCCTGTTTGTGTGTGTGTGTGTGTGTGTCTGTGTGTGAATGTGTGTGTGTGGCCATGTAAGAATGATGGCATCTTGTGAAGGCAAAACCAACCCTCGTGTCTCTGTTGAGCAGTTGTACCACGCGCATGCACACACACACACACGCACGCACGGACGCATGCACACACACGCACGCACACGCACACGCACATACACACTGTGCATTCACTTCCCATATCAAAGCTCATCGTGTCTTACATGTCTCAATGCCAGATTCAGCCTTTATGGAGTTGTACTCAGTCTTTTTGTAGTTGGATGTAGTTGAGAACAAAGGCAGTGTGAAAGCAAGGCCAAACAGGTAGAGAGGCAAGGCCCCTCTCTCTCTCTCTCTCTCTCTCTCTCTCTCTCTCTCTCTCTCTCTCTCTCTCTCTCTCTCCTCTCCCTCTCTCTCTCCTCTCTCTCTCCCTCTCTCTCTCTCTCCTCTCTCTCTCTCTCTCTCTCTCTCTCTCTCTCTCTCTCTCTCTCTCTCTCTCTCTCTCTCTCTCTCTCTCTCTCTCTCTCTCTCTCTCTGCCTCTCTCTCTCTCTGTGTCTCTCTCTCTCTCTCTCTCTCTCTCTCTCTCTGCCGCTGTTGCCTGCATTGCATCGCATCGTATCGCAGGCTGAGCATGGTCTGCAGTCTGGAACTGAATGCACCCGGTGAACTCTCTCAGCCTCCAACGCACTTAGCTGATTTAAAGCGCCCCGAAAAGGTATCCTTCCAGTGTAGAGACTTTCTCTCTCTCTTTCTCTCTCTCTTTCACCCCTTTGTGCCTCTGATGGATGCAGCATCTTAACATCTCTCTCTCTCTCTCTCTCTCTCTCTCTCTCTCTCTCTCTCTCTCTCTCTCTCTCTCTCTCTCTCTCTCTCTCTCTCTCTCTCTCTCTCTCTCTCTCTCTCTCTCTGTCTCTCTCTCTCTCTCTCGCTCTCTTAATTTGAGCAGCCTGTTGCTGTTCCTGTCTGTCTCTCTCTTGAGACGGTCCTCCTGGTATCTCCTCTCCTCTCCTATCTTCACCTCCTCCACCATTGCACTTGAGTGGGTCTTCTATATGATTGATTCCATAGACATTGGCCCTTGAAATGAAGTGATTTTGGGAGCCGAATCCATTCACATCATCCACCGTCCATTTGAAGTTCTGACGGCTGG
>NC_085868.1:21152340-21254840 GCF_034702125.1 Engraulis encrasicolus
TACAACAGTTATCTGATTCTTAACTGTATTTAATTACCATCCCAACTGTGTGCGCAGTGCTGTTAAGACTGCTTATAAGCTAAAGTAGCCTAGCTTTCAAATGCAATGGGCAGACAAGATAGGCTACATTGCTATATTTGTTTGAAATGATTTGGGGGCAAAATAGGAGCGAAACACATCGCAATATGACACAAACTACCGGACAAAATACCTTCTACGTTGGATTTGGACTTTAATTCAAAGACAATATGCACACAATGTCAAGTAAATCGGTTTGTTCTCAGTGTCTCTCTTCAGTCTGTTTCGTTTCTGTCCCACTGTTGTTTACTACCTAGTCCAGCGGCAGCGCAACGACAAATAAGCCATTAGTGTTGCCAGGTGTAGAACGAAATAAGCTGTTTTGGGCTGTCTTGGAAAAAAAGCCCAAAACAGCTGCTTATAATCATTTAACCCTTCTTCCTTGAAAAATCTATGACACCCTGGTCAAGATTTTAGGTTATTTTATGAAATGCTGCATTTTCCCCTTTGTTGGATAGGGAAATATAAACTATAAATTATAGAAAATATTATTGAAATGAAAAAATGATAAAATATAAATGGAGATTAATTTAAATTCATGATTTTATCTCATTTTAACATTTAATTTGAGATCTTTTCCTCAGAAAGATTAAGATTTGGGGGGAAATCGTCGCATATCAAAAAACCGTGCAGAAAACCGTGATATCAATTTTCATCAAGAAAACCGTGATGCTATTTTTTTCCAAAACCGCCCAGCCCTACACCCATCCCTAACACACATACTGTATGCATGAATAGTCCATATCAGAGGCATACGTACACACACACACACACACACACACACACACACACACACACACACACACACACACATGAATAGTCCTTATCAAATGTGAGAGGAGGAAAACCTGTCCAGCCATACATTATGCTCTGGAACAAAATGTACAGAGAGGTGGCTCATAAACATAAAGAAGAACATCAGCAACTGATTCACTCCTCTTTTCTCATCCTCTCTCTCTCTCTCTCTCTCTCTCTCTCACACACACACACACTTATATATATGCAGACCAGACAACTCTCAAATATGCACACATGCATGCACCCGCGCACATGCACACGCACGCACGCATGCACGCACACACACACACACACACAGTCTAAATGATACTTAATTCACAAGTATCATATCATGTCCTAATGGTATGTGGCTCACAGAGTGCTGTGTCAGCTGTAAGCAACACTTATATCTCCATTTCCACACCATCTGAATATTTTGTTTTTGAATGGGTATTGCCGTATTACATTCATGGTGGCCAAAGCAAGTGGGCACAAACCCAATGGTGCGTTCCTGTGTGCGTTAAGTGTGTGCACGTGAGTGTGTTTGTATGTGTGTGTGTGCGTATGTGTCCCCTCTCCCAGGGCCTGACCATGCTGTCTGAGATGATCAAGTGTAACGGAGGCTAACTAGCAGAGTTGACGTGGAACGTTAGTAAACCTCCCTCCCGAAAGCCTCATACAGTGTCGACTGGTCCTTTAGTCCAGCGGTATCGTACTGTGCCTCCCATTTCCGAACCGATGTAGTTGACGAGGTCACAGGTTCGCGGCCCGAGGGGGACGAACTGTGCAGGAAGACCTCCGTCACAGTGGTGCCGTGAACCGGATTGGGAGTGAGGTTTAAGGGGGAGAGTGTAACGGAGGCTAACTAGCAGAGTTGGCGTGGAACGTTAGTTAACCTCCCTCCGGTGTCGATGCCGTTGGGCTGAGGGAGTGGTCCTATAGTCCAGCGGTATCGCACTGTGGGGGACGAACGGTGCAGGAAGGCCTCTGTCACAGGAGGAGTGCTGGGATGACTATGAGCATATAACTAATGTCTTTGTGTGTGTGTGTGTGTGTCTGTGTGTCCTCTCCCAGTGCCTGGCCATGCTGTGTGAGACGATTGAGGAGTGCTGGGACCACGAGGCTGAGGCGCGGCTGAGCGCCGGCTGTGTCGAGGAGCGCGTCATCCAGATGCAGCGGACACACAACCCCACCCTCATCGCCCCCGACGACATCCTCACCGTCGTCACCATGGTCACCAACACCGACTTCCCGCCCAAGGAGTCCAGCCTATGATGATGCCCCCCATCCCATTGGTCGAAGAGAACGAGAACCTGGTGGGCGGGATTATTTGGTTGGTTGATGGAACATGTGCAACTGACCAACCAGATTTAACAGTTTTTTTTACAAATGAATCTGGTCCTTGATGCCCATAGGTTGAGAAGCTAAGTGGGCGAGACTTTTCGAGGGATGGTTGATTGGCAGTGGCGCCGACCAACCAGATGTACTGGTTTTTTACTGATGTCCTCCTCCCCTCCCCAAACCTCCACTTCCCGATTAGCACTAAGCAGCAGAGGGTTGACCTTTGTTTGAGGAAATGAAATGGGGGGTGGGGTTTGCGGATGCTTGATGGATAGTGGAACTGACCAGCCAGATTATACCTGGTTTTACTGATGTCCTCCTCCTCCCCAACTTCACTTCCTGACCCTTATTTGAGAGGTTGACCTTGGTTTGATCTTCAAGACTCCAACTTGGAGGTCAACAGTGGTGTTGTGATGTCGGGTTTTTTTTTTGGTGGGTTTTTTGGGGGTGGGGGGTTGGATTTCTTTCCTGGGTTTTTGTGCAGCATGGGGTTGAGTTGAGTTGAGGAGCGCTCATTCACCTGGTCTCTCCTCTTCAAACCTCTTCTTCTATCTCATTCAGGAATAATGATCTGCCCTCACCAGCAGAGGGTGTACTACTCGAACAACAACAACTAACGACCACCACCTCTTCTTATCTCCACAACGTCGCTCTCTCTCAATAAAGCAAATCCTCCCACCATTGTTGCTCCTGTTTCCTGGAGAGTGACAAACAGACATCATAGCGGGGGGCAAGCAGGGCAAAATAAAATAACTGCCCCCCCATCCCCTACTCCTACCCCACCTCCAACTCTGTGCAGCTGGACTTTTTAACCCATGGGATCTGGGAACAACAGAACCCTGGAGCAAGCCAAGCGAGGCATAATCACCATGGAAACTGAAAGGTGTATGGTTGATAAAAAAAAAGCCCACATGGGGCGTGTGTTGTTTTAAGATTTTATTTTTTATAAAAATATACAAATACCTAGAAATGTAAAAAAAAAAAAAAAAAAAATGAAATCAGAAGGAATGGACTTCTGGACTCGATGAACTCACGTCTGGGATTGGGGTTTGTAAACAACAACAAAAATGTGTTAAAAAAATTACAAATACAGATGATGAAAGGACTGAAATACATGACGTGGAGATTGAGACTGACAAGAGAGTAGCTGGGTTAGAAAAAAGGGCAATCGTGTTTTTTAGAAACTAAAAAAAATACTGAAAAAAAAACATTTTTGCTGTTCACTCTGGTGTTTTTATTATGAAATGACTTAACAGTAATGCCAATTAAGAAACAGCTTCTGAATGTCTGGTGTACCAGTGTTGTACATAAATATCAGTGGAATACCAACCACCCTATACATGCTCTATCAAAAGGGGGGGTTGCTTGTCTGGTTTTATTTTATCTGATTTAAATTTTATTTTATTTTTTTCTTAGCATTACATTTTTAGAATGCAGACCATAAACCTCCCTCAACCAGGTATACCTCAGTTCCACATCTATGATGAATATAACACACACACACACACACACACACACACACACACACACACACACACACACACACACACACACACACACACACACACACACACACACACACACACACACACTTTCTCTTTCGTTTTTGTTGAACTTGAATAAAAGAGGAGGTGAGAAAGAAAAATGGATAAATGGATTTAGAAAAAGAAAAAGAAAACACTAAAATGTGAATCCCTATGCGTGGCTTTGTGACATTTAACTGCTAAACTGAGGATGCCAACAGATAGACAGATGCTGAGAGAGGCCATATGATATTTCCATGCCAGTGTTTCATCTTTGACCTCTGGAACTGAACTTGCTAGCCTGCTGCTAAACTAGCCCATCGTACTGCACTTCACTTCACACAGAAGAGAGTAACTCTTTACCGTACTGCAAAATGATTTCTTATTTTTTTGTCAGTCATGGTCTGTAAATTCACTGATGTGAACCTAAATGTTAGCGTTGAAGCTAATCTTGTTACTCGAGCCATTTCTCAGAAGCGTCATTGCTAACTATTTAGTTACAATGCAATTTCCCATTAGCCACCAACTAAATTGCTAACTTGCTAACAATTGCACTTTCAGGAAATGCATTCTAGACAAGTGAAATACTGGGCTAATTGCATTCTGTCCATGTTCGCCGTTCTGTGAAAGTGATTACAATCTTTTTAAACTACAAAATATTTAAAATAAAACCCTTGACGGTTGCTTAATATGGCAAAGCTAAACCTTCTGTGCCAATACAAGTGTAGTATGAGAGGCTTCGTTTAGCAGGCTGTGCTTTTATGCCTTTTTTTATTTTCTTTCCTTTGCTTTCCCCAACATACAGTAACGAGCCTCAGCTTCCACAGCACCTCACCCTCTCAAGCACCTTTCTCTCTATTTGAAGAGTTCATATGCAAAACCCTCTAACTGCATTTGTGGTGAGTTTACAAAAACAGGCTGTATTTCAACAACTTTGATATGAATATAAACTAAGCAGCCCATCTAATGCTGTTTGGGCTCGACTTGCTGTAGGCCTATAACGACATTTAATTGGATTTTGTATTGTGGTTACTTGGTGAGAATTCCGTTTCAAAATGAAATTTTACAGATGTTCGCAATGGCTTTTAGATGGTTTTGCATCTGAACTTTTTGTTATTTTTATTTTCCTGATGAATTATACTGTACAATCGTCTCCCCTTACACCTATTGTGAGGGGGGGGTGTCGTGTTAATGTGAAAAATGGTGACACTAAAAAAAAAATGCTGTTCTGGTTTTTGGGTTTGCAGTGAAATTTTGAACAGTTTCTCTTTTTTGTTGTTTAGTGTCGCTTGTCTGCCCCATCTGTTATAGCCTATGTGAGTTTGTTTCTTTTTGCCCCTCTCTCTCTCCCCTATCTTTCATTTTGAGGATGAATGTGGGCCTTTGTCAGAGGTTTGAACAGTGTTGTCACACACATTCTTCATCAGGTCCCCAGACGGACATCGTTAGCCATTCACCTCGTTACCATAAGGTAGTAGCTGTGCCCTTGTCTACACAAGCAGGCACGCACGCACACAGGCGCACACACACACACTTCGTACATCCTCCATCAGTCGTAACTCTTTCATCACTACTGGTGCCATCAACCAAGCCAACCCACCCCCCCACCCCCAACACACACACACACACACACACACACACACACTAGCAAAGGGTTAGTATAGCTACCCATACCACCCCCAAATAAGTGTGACATTGGGATTCTTGTAGTGCTTGCAGTTTGACATTCTTAGCTTTTTTTTAACACCTCTTTAACAGACATTTTCTTCACATAATACTAAGTCTTACCTGACTTTCAGTCCCGAGTGATTATCTCTCTTTTTTTTTAGCTCTCGTTTTTTTTTCCTGCACTAACTGACCATTAATAAACAGTGCACATTTGCCCTGGCGGAGTATTTCAAGAGCTTGGCTAAGCTGACCTACTGTACAGAATGTGGTAAACCTGCTAGTAGATAGCCTCAAGGTGTCATCTAGTTCAGAAAATTAGGATCTCAGGCTCTTCTATTAGCTGATTTACCACAACGTCCAGGTTAACTTAACTTCAACCTGGATTTTTACTTAACCACCTTCTTGAAATGACACCCTCCTTCTCATCCTCCCGTTCACATCATCATCATCAACTGGAACAGTCAACAACAACAAAAACAACATGAAACATCAACAGTGACATCAGGGATACCGTACTATGCTTTTCTAAGTTACAGCACTTATGCAACCGACCGTGGTTACCACGGTTACTCTCATTCAAGCGACTACATAAAACAAAACAAATGTTTCTACAACTACAGAGACTGTAGCATTTTTTATATATCGAAACAAATACGAAAAAAGCAAAAACTTAATTCATCACTGAAATGTGTTTTGTTTTTCCTTGTGTTTTTTTTTGTCCTTTATGGCAAGAAATTAGCCTGTGGCCTGAGCAGTGTGCAAGAACAGTGCCAACTCTTTTCTCTGGTTTGAAAAAAAGTAAGAATAGACAAGACACCACCATATCCTGACCCTGTGTGTGTGTGTGTGTGTGTGTGTGTGTGTGTGTGTGTGTGTGTGTGTGTGTGTGTGTGTGTGTGTGTGTGTGTGTAATGTAGTGGGTCTGCTGTGTCCCTGGCTTGATGAGGTTTTGTGTTAAGGATGCACAGCTATGTGACTGCAATGGTAATGAAAAGGCTAACACCATGGATGCTGTGTGTGTGTGTGTGTGTGTGTGTGTGTGTGTGTTGTAATGAAAAGGCTAACATCATGGATGCTGTGTGTGTGTGTGTGTGTGTGTGTGTGTGTGTGTGTGTGTGTGTGTGTGTGTGTGTGTGTGTGTGTGTGTGTGTGTGTGTGTGTGTGTGTGTGTGTGTGTGTGTGTGTGTGTGTGTTGTAATGAAAAGGCTAACATCATGGATGGTGTGCGTGTGTGTGTCGGCCTCTATCTACGAGCCCCTTCCTATCTGATGTAGCGGATCATGTCACTGGACCCCCCTGTGTCCTACCCAATCTCACCCCACTTAACGACCCCTATGCACCTAACGACCCTAGTACACCTGTCCTGTCCCACTAGGTCAGTAAGTGGTGTGATTGGCCAGGTACTGACACAGGTGTCATGCACCCGCCCATCACCTCCCTCCCCAACCAATCAGCACTTCCTGGACTTCACCCTTGGCCAATCAGCATTTTAACACCCCACCCACCCTCCTCCCATTGGTTGCTACTGTACAGGAAGTCCCGCCCCCCGGACACATCCCTCGAAAGCCTATCCTCCTTTTGTAAGAAAAGACCCTCCTCCCGCCCCTGTCCTTTATGGTGTAAGACAAGAAATATATATAAATAAACGTATATATATTATATTAATAACACTGATGATTACCCAACTGGATTGGCTGCATATTATAGAACAAAATGCACATTTATGTAAATATGAATGTTGTTTTTAGATTGTGAATATAGCATGAGGTTGTTTCTATTATTTTCAAACAAAAAAGGTATCACAAAAGCAAAACGAGTCCTTTATTAAAGTATTATTCCATTAAGATTTTACTGTTGTTTTATTTTATATTATATTCTAATTTTTAATTGTATTAATTTATGTCAGTGCCCCCCTTCATGAAATGTTTGCTTTTCTTCTCATGTTCAAGCTTTCAAAAACTTCAATCTGTTTGTCTGCTCAGAAGAGGATCAGATGTCATTTAAAGCAACACTAAGTAATTTCTTCTAAATGACAGTAATTTCTAAAAACATTTCAGTGGTTCACTAACAGGTGTTCGGCCTACAGGATAAAGTGTACTTTATTATGCTTCACTGCCCTCCCTGGGCTACCATGAGGAGCAGACATTCTTATTTAATTTTCTTAAATGAGAGGCAATACCCCTTGAAACGTGCACGCACAGGTGTGTCACAATAGATGAAACCACTTAGTGTTGCTTTAAGCCATGGTTAGAGTAACGAAAAACAAATCCAATCATAACTGACCTCAAGATATACATCCCAGATGAGACAAAATGGACACCAGTCACCCTCAGTCAGTACAGTGTTGCTGCATTACGCATCAAACCTACAGCCTTCAGTGGGTTGAGACGTTGCTGTTTGTTTTTCGTTTGTTTTAAAAGATTCTGTTTCTGTTCCTTTTCCTCCTTTCTATAAACGCATTACCTCTACGTTGCGGCTGGCTGGCTAGCTCAAGCTACTGTAAAAGGTCCCCCTTGGTGCCTCCCTTCCTCCACCACACCCCACCCCCACCCCAGGTGGCTGGGATTTCATATGGGAAGCCCATGCCCCAAACCCACCCCACCACACACACACACACACACATCTCCTCCAGTCTGCTTTGGCTAAGTCTGTCCGCAGCACCGAAACTGGACATCAACCCCAACGTCATTTTTTTTAAAAACAAAACCAACAACAAACTCGCCATTTTTAAAATGCTTTGCAATAACAAGAGAAAAGAAATGAAAAAAAGGAAGAAAGAAAAAAAGAAAATCAAAAATGAAAAGTATTTCACTAACTGTTTCAGAAGGCCTGGTTGGAAGTGGTTGTTCAATGTTGTACAGAAAACAAAATGTATGCTATTCCTTTAAAATAAACTATAGTGACTGCTCTGAAGTCTGTCTCCTGTGTTTTCACTGACTAGTGTATACTGTCTGAAGATACTTATTCATTCAGTTCATGTTGTTAAAGGCTACTGAATATTTTTAGGGCCTTGAAATGTTCAAGTCCTACCCAAGTAAACTAGACAAACCCTAACTGCAGAAACTATCTCTGTCTGTGAGGGTTGGTCTAGCTCAGGGATGTCAAACTCAAATTCACAGGGGGCAAATGTAAAAGGTGGAATGTAGTCGCGACCCGATTCAAAATCTAGTTTTTAAAAATGGGCTAAAATTGTGTGTGCATTGCACTTGGGCCTAAAACTTACAGCAAATTTCACAAACACTGATATGATTATCAGACTTAAATGTGCCTGAACATATTCTGTAAGAGGGGGATGTGTTACATTGCCCCACTTTTATTCCTACGTCACAAAATTTCATGTTCAGGTTATGATACTACATATTAATGGTGTATTTGGGCCAACTGTAATACTCATTAGAAAAGAGAAATGATCTCGCAAGCCAATGCCTGAGGGTCAGATTTGGCCCCTGGGCCTGGGTTTCCCATTTGTTTATATTGATGGCTATCGATGTCTTCAAAATTTTGGAGTGAGTAGTTGTGGAGCTCTCAGCTAACCTGGGGGCCGTTTCTCGAAAGAGTCTTTGCTATTGTCGTTAGCAAAGTCCTTCGTACGAGCAACTCAACTGCATCTTGACAGCGATGCTCACCACTAAATCCAAGGGAATGGTGTTACGTCTTAAGACGGTTAGCAATGACAATAATCGAGAAACTGACCCCTAGCTCTCTTTTTCAGATTTCCACATTGGCAAGAATTCAGTAGGAAATCTATGGAAGTCTTAGTACATGAGGTGCAAGGTCAGCAATTTAAACACCAGCCATTGGTTCCACGGCTTTGCTAATGACATGCCACAGTCACTCGTGCATAGTAACCACTGAGAAAGCAATGTTCACCTCTGCTCATACAAATCAGTGACATATATTGGTCTTGCATCATCAATTGCAAAATTTACTTTATTTGTTTTACTATGAAAATAAGTACAGCATACAAAAAATGTCATGTATAAAACCACAACCTTAAATTGGTCCAAGGCAATGTGTGTTTTGGTCGGTCCATTCAGAAGTCATCCAAATAATATCCAATATTAACATCCAAACAAGGGCTAGTTGATTTACACCATGATGGTGGGACACTAAGCTCTTAACGCACGAATAGACCAGCCGCGACGCGATTGAAGCGACAGAGAAACGCTTCTGTGCAGCAAGAGCGATACTAGTGATTGAAGCGACTAGAGTTTGTTGGTTGAAAGAAGAACGCAAGCATTCCAACATTCCCATTGGCTGTGGTTACTGACCTCTATACAGTCACTGGCTGTGGTTACTGACCTCTATACCAGTGTTTCTCAACCTTTTTTTAGGCGAGACACCCTTTCAATTCATGAAAAATTTCAAGGCACCCCAAACCAACAAGCCGTAACATCGCATTCGATACCACACAAGCTAGTGACACATTTGGAGACGTCACACGACCTACGTTCGAAGTTGCAGCTGACTGGGGTAACCTATATTTACTTTATTGTGCGTAAATGGCAGATGAAAGACTCCACTGACTAAGCAATACTTTATCAATTTAGACAAATATGTATTACCGGTATATTACATAACTTATTCATCAGCCACGTTTCCGCGGCACCCCTGAGGGGGGCCTGCGGCACCCCAGGGTGCCCCGGCACCCTTGTTGAGAAACACTGCTCTATACAGTCATTGGCTGTGGCGCCTTGTGGCCGAACCGCGTCATAGCTCATTAGCATAACATAGCCAGGAGTTCGACTTCAAACTGTCGCTCTCGGCGTGCGAGTCGCCTCTAGTCTCCAGAATCGCTTTTGTCGTGCGACTCAATACAAAGTCAATTACTTCCGTCGCTCGCCTCGCTCTTGTCGCGGCTGGTCTATTCGCGCGGTTACTCCTACATCAGACACAGTTCAGAATCCAGTCGGAGTGTCTCTGAAAAACACTCCACTTCCCAGGTGGGAATACATGTTGTGTGGTCAGTCCATTTTGAAGTCCTCCAACAATGATATCCAAAGCTTTGTTGACTGGCACTCGAAATCCAAAATGTTAACATGTTGAAAGCAAAGCAATGCCTCTCACACCCTATGACATGGGTCTGACATGGGACCTAGGTCAGAGATTGTGGTTGTGATGGCAGTTGGGGGGCCGGGAACAGGCAGTGTGTATGTAGTTTGCTCCTTTAACAAGGTGGAGGTAGCCAACTGGATTGGTCAAACAATCGATCGATCACGCAGCCGACAGTTGGTTTGATGCAAAGGTGATCCGTCAGTCCCAATCAGGGACCAGACAGTAAAAGCAGTATTATGTGTCCTGTCTGTGTTTGTTCCTGGGCTAAATGTGGTCCTGCCCGCTCAGGTCAGGTCCATCAGTCTGAATCCGATTGGCCACATGATCAGGCTCTGGGTACACTTCATTATTCTGACTCCCGTCCTCCACCTGTGCTTGTGGCCTCGCGCTTCACTGACACCCCGCCTCCATGGCGAAGAAAGCAATTACGTTTTCCCGCTGTCTGTCAGCCTAGCCGCCACAACTTTTTGGGGGACTTTTTCCCCATTCAACATCCCGATAGCAAATGAGGAAAAAAAAGACCTTTCAATTGCGCTCTTGGGAGATATTGAATTAAACTTCCGCCGCCAATGACGTCATCACAAGGCCACAAGCACAATAGAGGACGCGAGTTAGGAAGATGGAAAGAACCCTCTGTGTGTCCGTTGGGCGGTTGGCTCTTATGCAGGACCCCAAATTCATTTTTTGTAGATGTAAATCTTGCAAGCCAAATACACACTCACTAATGGGTCAAAGTGGCTAGTACTGCAATTTGGTCTTTTCTACCAGCCGAACAAAAATGTAATTTATGCTGGTTGGCTGGTGTTAATTTAGAGCAGTCATCAGGAGGCCATAAGCACAAGGGGAGGACGGGAGTTAGGCAAATGGAAAGAACCCTCTGTGTCCTCAAAGCAGAGTCCCTGTGCACAACTACTGTAGTATCCAGGTGCCGGTGATGTGCAGTGAAAGTAATCCAAGTAAAGGGAGGATAAATTACTGCACGCTGGTCTTCTTTGCTTGTAGTTTATTTGGTGAACAACGAAACGTGTTGCACAGCTTAGAAAACCAGCGTGGGGTGATTTGGCCTCCCTTTACTTGCAACCCTCTGTGTGTCCGTTGGGCGGTGGGCTCCTATCATGCGAAGGCGGAGGTGGCCCACTGCCTGACGTCCGTGGGGCATTGTGGGTACCTCTGGACGGCCTCCAGCACCTGCGTGTGGTCGAGCAGTAGCTTCATCAGCTGGTAGTCCTTCTGGATCTTGGCACTGGACGACTCCACGGGACGAATCAGCTCCAACTGCTGGAGATGCTCAAAGGCCTGAACACACACACGCACGCGCACGCGCACACACACACGCACACGCACACAAGCTTAGAGAAAACGCACACCAGCCCTTGTCAAAGCATGTGCAGGGACAGTCAAAATGGCATCATTACAAGCAGTGTGACTCAATGTCCACAAGATGGCAGTCAAATGGTGTGTTAAGCAGACCTCTACAAAGCTCTTCTCAAAGGTGTTCTCCGATTCATATAGCAACATTTTTAATCCTTTTTCTTTTATACTAATTATAGCACATTATCTGTTTCAATGTCTTGTCTTAAGGTTTTTTAATCTTCAGCAATCCACTTTGATAGGTTTTAATCTTTTTATTCTAATTATTTAATGTTTTTACCTTGATGTTTTAGGTTTTTAATTCTTTCTTGTTACTTTTATTATTTTCTATGTGAAGCACATTGAGCTGCGCTTGTGTCTGAAATGTACTATATAAATAAACTTGAATTGACTTGACTCTCAGGGTTCCCACTCTTTTTCAAAAATCATTTTCCAGGATATTTCCAGGACATTTCCAGGACTATTTTTGGATAATTCAGGACAGATATTTCATCCGTCGGACCCACAATTTGGACATACACAGCGACACACAATGCATTTTAGAGACAATGTGACTTTAAGGTTTAAATGAGTTGTAATGAATGAGTACAGTGTGTTAGGGAAGAGGGTACGTCCAAAGGAATTCGAGACGATTCGTCTAATGAATTGCTGAGAGGGGACCATTCGAACAAAACGTTGGACCATTCGTAGAAGGCATGGGGCGTTTCGTGCAGTACCTGCGGATCTTTCGTAGAAGACCTAAGGACGTTACGTTCAACCCATGCAGACCTTTCGTGTAACTGGGCAGACGTTTAGTGTAGTCTGCCTATTTTATTAGCCTATTATTTTTTATATTTTATCAAACTTGTGTGCCTACCACCACAATGCAATGAAAACAAAAATCGAACCATGTAGAAAGTGTGTGCGTGCGTCTCTATTTTTTTTTATTATTTTTTTTTATTTTAGTTCAGGCTGCTTTTTTATCATTAGGCCTATTTTATAGCCTATTTTATAAATATACTATATCGTAACGGACTGCCTCTGCCTCCTCCGGAGTGAGATAGCAGCGTTACCCCCTGTGCACTACATGTGCAGCCTATAAAATGGGGTTAATTTCAAATGGCGGGTGAGACTGTCAGGAAGCAAGCCGAGAGAGCAAGAGAGAGGGAACCATGAAGTGTGCCGAGAAGATCACCATTCGCAAGAATCGCTAAAGCCAGACATTGATGTGAGCTGTTCCAAATTGAGACCAAGCGCACAAGTCTGCAAACAAGGATTTTGCAAAAATGCACTACTAAAAATAAGAAAAGATATTCGTTGTGATGATCTGAGTTATTTCTAATGTGTTGATCACTGATTTGTATTCATTTTGGAAAGGTAACGGCAATCTTATTGCTGCCTTACTGGCGCCCATCTCATAACTTAAAACTACAGTCGGTTGCACCGCTACAATATCAACGAAATGTTTTAAAATGTAGGCCTACAACAGTAATTTAAAAGGTAAGAGATAATTTATTGTCCACACGTGACTATAAGAAAATATTTTCCTATGGGCGAATAACACCCCCGATGCCGAAGGCGGAGTGCTGTTATTCCGCTTGGAAGGAAATATATTTTCCGTAGTCACGTGTGGACAATACATTATCTCGCTTATCCCGCCTTTACCAACATTAGAAAGCATACAAAGTTAACCAGTAGTTTATAGTAACAGGTTTATTGCCATTTTATAGCGTGCACAAAGAAAGATAGTTCGTGGAACGCTCATAATTTAAAAAGAAAGAAAGGAGTCGCACACTGGAGCTGAATGCAGAATCAAAAACTACTGTAACTGTAAACAAAGCCGAAAAAAGTAAATAAACCGACAGACAGGGGACAAACATTTCGGGTCTAGCCCATCATCTTCCTTTTCTTCCTTTTCATTATACTGCTCTTGGAATTACTCACCGAGCGATACGCTTAGGATATGACATTGGCCGGACGCTACCCCACCATTATGCTCATAACAAGTAACAGAGTTTGGCTACTTTCTAACGTGTTACAGCCACATTGCGCTTCAAACTGTTTGCAGGCTGCCTCGTTCACTGCGCGATATCTACTAAACTCGGGTTCATAACAGGGTCATTTCTATCTGATCGGCGACAGTATTCCAGATAAAAGTATAGACAACCCAAGCACTGATGTGCGCCCTGACCATCATCATTAGCCATCCTGCTACAGTCTGAACACTGTGCGCGAATGGTTGGCTGGAGGAGGCAACGCTAGCCTAAAGAGCAGGCTACTTCACCCTTAAGGAAACTATCAACGGACTCCTCACTTGTTAAAACAATACTAGTGTTAATGAAAGATGTCACGACAGCGGCCGGCGGACAGTGACAGTTTGCTTTCTTGAAATAACAACACTTGGACAATAGTGTAGACTTGTGCGCTAAGCGCTGGGGTGGGGCAGGGGCTGCTGAACTGTCTACAAGCTGTCGTGCCGGGACGTAGGCAGTAGGTATCCATTGCGTGCGGCCGGCCGCTTTGGGAACTGTAGGTAAGTTGCATTTGGGTAGGCTATTGCGCGTGTTATAGTTGAATTAAGTAATCGACGAGCCAACGTCCGGCAGCAGTGACTGAGTGTGTAACTTAACTTAACTTTTGTAGGCTACTATCGTCCGAGTGTCTCCAGATTGTGATTATTTATTCAAAGACGATAGCAGTTTACAGACGCTGCTGGCTGCATGGATATTGTGGTGTTTTTTCCCTCCTAATTGTATTTTATGAAATTGTAAAAATAAAACTACCATAACCTTTACTCCTGTTGTCTGTCGTTCCTGAATCGTGGTCTATTTCACCTCTTACAATAGTGTCCAGTCCAGTGAATGATCCTGCATCCATGGCTAATTGGATAAAGCATACTAAGTGGACATGAAAGAAATGCGAAATTAAAACAACAGCGTGTCAATGCAAGCACTTTATTTATTTTTCCGGGGGCATGATTTTGTTGACAAGTACTTTTTTAACGACTTTAATGAAGATGTCGTGTAGACTGTTTGACGGCCCCTTCCATAGGACAGCATCCATCCATCTCTTCCTCATCTTTACGCGCAACGGTAATAATAACCATTACTTCTCTTGTAGACGTTGCGCGTAATATTTTATTCATTATGGACTTATTTCAAGCAGCATTCAACTGTCCACTCTGCGTGGCTTTGTGGAATATTTCATCTGCTATCTACGCACAATAGCCTAAAGTAAATATAGGTAGCCCCAGTCAGCTGCAACTTCGAACCTAGGTCGTGTGACGTCTCCAAATGTGTTACTTTTCTAAGCTTGTGTGTTATCGGATGCAATGCCATGTTACGGCTTGTTGGTTTGGGGTGCCTTAATTTTTCATTAATTGAAAGGGTGTCTTGCCTAAAAAAAAGGTTGAGAAACACTGCAGGAAACAGTCTCTGCAACAGGGACAATGACAAAAGGGATGAATTGCTTGAGGAAAAGCAAAAGGGACAGAGCGAAGTTATGACAACAAATTGACGTGCACCATTATGCAAGGCTACATGTAGTTATGATGGGTTAACCACTCAGTTACCGTTGCATTAATAATATGTATGATAAAGATGACTTCAGCGCAGGATATCAGAAATAAACAAGACAGCGCAGATGGCTTTTAATTTTTAATATGGCCACATTATGCGTCAATACACCAATGCGTATTAGGCTATTTATCATGAAACCTCAAATCGGAAGTAGCCTTGTACCCAGCACTTTTCAAACCTTACTCGGGTTTATGGTAATTGTCCGGGCCAGCACTTTTGAAATCAAACGGACGCCTTGCCTGCATGACATGTCATTTGCATGATAAGAGCCACGGACGATCATGGACATGCGATGGTAGCCTACACACATAGCCACACACGCACACAACACGGTTCAGTTCAACGTTTATTGTCCAGCAAGCGAGCAGCGCAGTACCAACTGATTTGCTCTGGAATCTCGAAATGAAAACCGACTTTTCTTGGGAAAAAGTGTTGCAAGAACATTGAACTCATTTAGTAGGCCTATCATTGTGCCAAGCGTGTCGCAATTATTGTACTGTGGATGTGTGTTGGGGAGGGCATTACATTAGGCCTATGACAAAACATTATCGGGTAGGATTGAGGATAAATCTTACACGTTTCGGAAAATTAATTCCATGCTAATTCCAAGTATTCAAGAACCTAAACAATATGCAATTGCTCCACAGTTCAAGGGTTAGGCTATGGATATTGACACCTTTCCTCCGCGATCGCGGATAGCCCCCACCTTTGCGCTTCTCATCTGGCTGTCACGATATGGAACGGGAAGAGACAGTTCAAGACAAGCGGCATGACTGCAATTGTCAATACAGTAGCCTAAAAAACTGTTAACTGTTCAGCGGTGTGTAGTCAAATTATCACAGCGGTGGTAGATGCTTTTATGAAGACCTGGAGGGCAAAAACCAACAGACACAATTGCTGAGTGTGTATGCAGTATTTGTAACGAATGATTCTCCTGCCAGGATAGCGTTGGACTACAGAATAACCCATGTACATGTTGAATGTTGAGAGGATGCATTTTGAAAAGTCGAAGACCTATTCACGAGGATATAATAGCTACCTTTCCTTGTCAATGTTCCATGCACTACAAAATATTCCAGAACCTCATCTGTGATAGGCTAAACACAATTTATCCAACAAGCTTGTGGATATATTGCCACCTTTCCCCTCTCCTGCGGTAGCCAGTTGCCTTCTCAGAAGAAGCAATCTGAATCGGAAAGAGAGAGCACTGTTCAAGACCCGCGGCAAGACTGCAATTGTCATCTGGTTCGTGGTGTCAACCTTCAGCCAAAACGACGACAGACCCTTTTTTTTATAAGATAGACCTACCTTATTCGCAGCAGCCAAAATCAGTCAGACAATAAGTGCTTAACGAGTGTGCAGGGTAGCGAATGCTCTTCTATCAGGGTAAAGTTTGCAATTGGAGAGGGGTGATTGAAGGGCTAAATTAAGTCCGAAATCAAAATGATAAAAAAATACGGTCGATTTATTTACAATACCCTACATGACAGAAAGAAAACGTGTAGGGGGTCAACTGAAAATACCCATAAACTGAGGACTATAGGCAACGTCAAAGTAAAATACAAACACGACATCAAACAAAGCTTTTTTTTTTAATGCGGTACACTTCAAACTTCACAAAACCCACTGGTTAACAGCAGGTTTTACGCACACATTTCGAAGCGGTTAATCACAGATGCTGCTCTCTTCCTTGCTCTCCCTTGCACCCCAACGTACACTGGGTTTAATACACCCTGCAATACTGGCAAACTATTATTCAATTACCATTGCATTTGTTCATGCAAAGACCTTTACGCGGCGGAGAGAGAACGCGTCTCTGTGCAGTGTTAACGTAGCGATTTAACTTATCTCTCTCTCTCTCTCTCTCTCTCTCTCTCTCTCTCTCTCTTCTCTCTCTCTCTCTCTACTGTAGCCATGGGCTTAACACAGGTGCATGGGTTCTGTAATGTTTTCCAGCACTGTTATTTTTTTCTGTCTCAAGCGCGAACTAGATGTGCTGTCATTCAGAATCAGAAACATCAAAGTGTCGGGAGACAGCTTTCTCTTGTTGCTGGTGCTTCGCATCTAAAAAGTTAACGGAAAGTCAGAAAACTCGCTGCATGACAATGTGCTCAATGGTCAATAGCCTACTTCTAGATGCACTATAGTCTACAGCCTAGACGCGCGCTGCTCTGATTCAAAGCGAGCACAAGGGTCAATAGCCTACTTCTTGACACATTAAACCGCCCTGCTTTGATTCAAAGCGAGCAGGCTGTGCTTGGTCCCGCCTCTCTGCCCGCAGATGGGAGTAAAAATGTAAGGGCGTAAACGTAAATTGTCAAAAAATGTAACGACGTGAAAAAAAAAGCTTCTCAAATATTGTCTAGATATTTTGTCAAAAAATGTAAGGGCGTAAACGTAAATTGTCAAAAAATGTAACGACGGAAACGTTAAAAAAACAACAACATAGCCCTACCAGTTAAAATGAGTAAGTACATTTTATTTATAGATTTACATGTTTAAATCAACAAAAAACAAAACTTAACAGCTGATTTACATATTTAAATAAACAAAACCCTTAAAATGAGCATTAAAAAAAGCTGATTTACATTTCTAATATAGGCAGGCTGAAGAAAACCCGTTAAAATGAGCATTAAAAAAGCTGATTTACATTTCTAATATAGGCAGACTGAAGGGACCTTTAGTTGAAACCTAAGGATCTTTAGTTCAATTTTAAGGACCTTTCGTTGGCTTTTGCGGTAGACGGACCATCCTCGACTAAAGATCCCCAGCCTTATACTAATGGTCCAACGTTTTGTTCGAATGGTCCCCTCTCACCAATTCATTCGACGAAAAGACCTGATACGGTCCAAAGACGTCATAAGAGCATAGTATGGCATGGCCGCAAGGGGAGTCACTTTCTTCTTCTGCAGTTAGTACTAAGGAGACTGATAGGAGGGATTACATTAAACACTGACAACTGGATCTCCTCTCTTGACCAATTTTGCGAAGTTACAGAGTTCAGATTTTATCCATTATGACCACTGACCATGAGCACAGTGTCTTTAAGCAATGTCCTCGGACTACACCTAACCCAATGCATTTTCCATTGAGTGATACTTCTTATCCAATGTACGTTATTTGCTTAGTACTGGTGGCAAGGTAAAATGCAAAGCCACTACCGCCAGGGCTGGAGTGTGGAACAGGTCATAGGACATAGTGAATTTGTGTCAGCTGTAATTAAGGCTGAATGACAGCTGCAATTTAACCACAAACTGAACATTGACGACAGGACATCCTATTTTGACCGGGCCGGAACTAGCAGCAGCTCCTCGCACCCACAATGCAATTCAAATTGCGGAGTTTCCAGTGTCACAATTTGTATCGATCATGGCCTTGCATCCACTGCGCATGGTGTCCCCGGGCTACGCCCCCGTACTACACCGTGGCCAATGCAATTTCCTGTGAATAAGCGTTCTTATCCATTCTATGTTCTTTGTCCAAAGGTATTGACCTGGGTTGCGGTTGAAGATCACCAGCTGTCCTGCTAGTAGGAATCTGCTGGAGCTTGGCGACCACACCCCTATGTCAAATTTCGCAAGCCCAGCACGTGCAGCCTCTGTTCAATTGAAATGCTTTCTGATCCACAAAACGTTTATTCGGAATTAAATGAAAGTGCAATGTAAACTCACATTAATGTCACATTATCTCAGAAAATAATACCTTGATAGTCTCTCTCTTATCGCAAAAAATAGTGTACTTGGATTTAAATGCATTCTCCACAAGACTTGACTTTGACTTTTTTGCTCACCAACCATTGTGGCCAGTGGTTTCTGTCTTTCTGCAAGCCAGTTTTGTTGCCAGTTTCTTTTTTTCTGGAATATTCTTGCATACAAACAATTGATGCGACTACTGTGATTTGTCACACCAAAGATCAAACTAGCTTTCAAAGTGGCTAGTGAGACTGAAGGCTCTGATCTCCAAAAAAGATAGCAGTACACTTTTTTGTAAGGAAGTGCTAGCACTGCTTATTTGTAGGCCTATTATGACCGTAAGCAGGTTTTTGAGAGATATATAACGCCATGATATAAGCTAGCGACTTTTCAGCAAGCCAACTAGCGACTTCTAGCGACTTTTGGCAACACCGAGTCAAAGAATATTACTGTGTATAAGTGCAATCAAAGATGGCAACCTGACCAAACTGTGTGTGTGTGTGTGTGTGTGTGTGTGTGGACAATAATGTATTCAATAGGTGGATATAAATTGAATCGTCATGTCTAGACTCGGAAAAGAGTAAAAATTATACCACAAACAAAATCGGGAAAAAGTTGAAGGAAAAAAAATCCAGGACAAATATTTTTTTTCCAGGACATTTGGTGAATTTCCAGGACTTTCAAGGACTTGAAAACACATCTCTAAATTTCCAGGTTTTCCAGGTTTTCCAGGACGTGTGGGAACCCTGACTCTGGTGTTAGAGGTCACATTACAGCCAATTCAATAGTTGGTTAAAAAAAATCCCCCCTGAAAAAGACTTACCTTGATGACAACAGGCTTCTCAAAATTATGGATGGAATGGGACTTTCTGCTGATAAACTTCTTGAATTCTGGAATAGAAAAAGGTTGGGGAAAAACACTAATCACCCATTCTGTCATTCCGGCATTAGAGGCATAAATGCAATTTCGTTGCATGCAGTGTGCAGTGAACAATTGTGTGCTGTGGAGTGCTGTGTCACAATGACAATGGGAGTTGGTGTTTACCAGTTGGGCTTTCGCTTTCACTTTCATTAGGCTTGTTTGAAGTCATCTTGCTTATTTGTAGCAATATATTCTGAACTTCAAATGGTGAATTTTTTTGTAGGTCCATGTCGTCCAAACATCAGCAGAGTGTTCCACATGTTTACATGGTGAATGTGATGTTTGGTCAAAAAAACTTCCATCACCACAATATTTTGCTTCTGTGAACAAGTGTAATTATCCTACACATAGCAAGGATCTTACCATTGTGGACCATCTGGAAGTTAAAGGGTTCGCCCTCGTAGACGTCATTCAGGTGCTTCATGGCAATGATGAGACACAGCTCCAGAATAGACACACCTGCGCGCGCACACACACACACACACACACACACACACACACACACACACACACACACACACACACACACACACACACACACACACACACACACACACACACACACAACCATTAGGACCCAGAAAAGACACATCTGTTTACACACACACACACACACCGGGATGGCATTGGTCTGCCTGATTAGCGATCATCATTGACTTCAATATAGCACTGAGATGAGTCTGACCAAGAATATAATGAATACAGATTCCCAAACAGCCTGGTTACAGCCCAAATCCTGGCCCCCACATGTTTTGACCCCTTTTGCTGGGGTAGCTTTGTTGTTACTGGCAAAAGTAAAAGTATAAAAGCATTTCCTCACTGACAGGTTAGGGTTAGGGATTGTTTTGGTTTGGGCACAGTTTAGCCCTCTTTAGATATTGTTAGGGTTCATGTGAATGGAAGTCAATAGGAGGGCCCCACAAAGATATTAAGGTGGGCTGTGTGTGTGTGTGTGTGTGTGTGTGTGTGTGTGTGTGTGTGTGTGTGTGTGTGTGTTTGTGTGTGTGTCTCACCGTGCAGTATGTTTGCCTTGGAGTCGGCAGCAGTGCAGCGTCCAGACTCCAGCAGGTCAGCCGGCCTGATGACAGGACTCGACACACTCACACGACTCAACGCCAGCAGCTGTGCTCAGGGACACACACACACAGACAGACAGACAGACAGACAGACAGACAGACAGACAGACAGACAGACAGACACACACACACACACACACACACACACACACGTGCGCACATACACACACACACACACACACACACACACACACACACACACACACACACACACACACACACACACGGTTTGTTTTTAATAGTAAAAACCACAAATCAATCAGAGATAGTACATACATACACACACAAACACGACTGAGCTGCTGCTTCGTTCCCATCACACTCCATGCAACAGTCAGACGAAGGTCAGTTTTTTTTAGCACAGCTTTTTCTTTATAAATCCACAACAGCCAGGGCTAGATTGTTTTCAAAAACTAAATTGAGTTTTCAAAAAGGAGTGCATGGGGGAAAAAATGGGCACGTTCAGAAAAAGAACCAAAGATGGACCAAACAGTAATTTGCATTTTGATTTGGATTTAATCACAAACACACGCACACACACACGCATGCACGCACGAACACACACACCCCCACACACACACACACACAAAGTGCAAAGAGGACGAGCACTAAAGTAAACAAAATCAAGACTTCTGCCTTACCAGTAGGGTGTGTAGAGAGCGGAAGTCCTTGCTGCCTTCAAAGTGTTTTCGTAGGACTCCCTCCACTGACTTGTCCTCACACAGTTTCTGAGTGGAAGACGCAAATACAGATGAGGAAGAAAAAATATATGCATCTCTTTTATTCAGAATATTTATGTTAAACTCCTCATGTCTTTACAGAAACTGTTCATAATGATTAGGAACACACTGAATATGTTTACTTTCTTAAAGGTTAAATATTTCTTGGCAGTTTGTGCCTTTCAAGAAAGAAAAGTTCATCCAGGCACTCCAAACAAGGTGTCCAAGCGGGAAGTTACATTAAAAATAGGGCTGTCCCTAAAGATTATTTTCCTCCCGATTATTCTATCAACTATTTTTTTCGAATAGTCGCGATTATTTTTTAATTTTTTTTGGAAGGGAAAAACTGTGATATGCCACTTAATTTTGACCTGAAAAATAACAGACAAATAAAGCAGAGTGCACCTAGGGCCTATTAGGACAATGATTTCTTAAAAAAAACAAAAAAAAAACTATAATACATACAGGCCTAATATAATATATTTTTGTTTCAGTTCAAATCAAGTAAGCTTATTAGCCTACATTTACTGATGTATAAAGAGGCCCAATTTATACAGTATTAGGAAAGTGGAAACAAATAGGCTATGGGCCACTAGGTTAGGGTAAAGGCTACCAGAGATTATGAGTAGCCTGCAAGGAAAGAACGTCGAGGCTACTCTGTCCATGTCATTCTGTTGACGCACCAAAACCCTGCTGGTCCCTATCCCCTTTCTGTCGCTAATATAGACCCAGTTAGTAATTGCAGCACGACATAATTATGACTTATTATATTATTAGAATAATATTACTATTTATTTAGACCTGCAGTCGGCACAAACAATATTGAATAGTGCGAGGTGAACTTCGTGCACCGTCCGTGGAGGAGAAGGGAAGAGACCTTTCTGAATCAGGCATGCATTCCTCTCACTTCTCCACATCTCACGCTGTTGGCCGGAATATGCACACTTCTGTTGTCTTCATTTACTTTTTAACTTTGTATACAAGCTCTTCTACAAACACCCCGACCACTGTCACCCTAAAGATGTTGAATATTGCGTCTATAACAGGCACATTACGAATCATTGCTTTATCTCCCTGTCGTTGCTATGCACGCCGCCAGCATAGCGACAGTATAAAGCAGTGTGAAATATACCGCGCGTCTCGGTCTGAAAAACTTTCACTTCCTCAATAAATATAGTCTCCTACAGAAACACAACCAGGTCTTGTGCCTTGTCTTTAAAATATCGCCACACTTTAGATGTCTTTGTCCGTTTATTGGGCTGATAAGTGGTGCCACTGTTACCTTCATCTTTGTTTGACACCGACACAGTGCAGCCCCTGTCATTTTCTCCACTTCTGTTTTCAGCACGTAGGCTACCTCGCGGCTCGCACAAATCACTTTTTTCATTGGGCTGATAAGTGGTGCCACTGTTACCTTCATCTTCGTCTGACACTGACACCCTAGGCTTTCAGCCTCTGCCATTTTCGTCGCTTCTGTTTAGCACGTCTCGCGGCTCGCGCAAGTCACTTTTTTTTGTTGTTGCGCAAATCACGTAAACGACGGTATGTTGAACACGCCGACTTATTTACGCAATCGACGTAATCGATTACGTCGAATAGTCGGGACAGCCCTAATTAAAAAGCCAACATGTTTCGAACTGAACTGATCCTCTATATTCAAGAGCACCCAACAAACTCCAAAAAACACGCTGATGACTGCTAGAGCTTCCTGTGTGCTTTTCAAGTTTGTGCCTTTGTTGCAGATAGAGAGGCATGGTGCATTAGTGCCATACACCACAGCATGCCTGTAACTTCTAGCATTTTCCATAACACACCACTAACCAGAGGCGTATCTAGTCATCAGGCTAGGCATGCAGCCACTTGAGGCCCCCCCCAAGTCTATAGATGGTAAATAACAGCTAAGACTTTAAACTACAGTAGTGGAGATATGTTGCGAATGTTCATTCAGGGTTCCTACGGATATTCCTTGATTGAATTTGCTATTTTTTTCACTACCTTTTTACTACCTCCATTTTTTTTAATTGTTACAACTTCAAGCTTAAACTGAGTAACGAAATGAAAAAGCTATCCAAAGCCTATTCAGAACATTAATTAATAACATTTTCATAATTTCACACGGTAATCGCTGAGTGCACGTGTTGGTACAAGTAAATCTTACCTTCACGGCATCGTTCCAGTCGTTGGCGAACTTGGCGTCGGGGAAGTCGGTGGGCAGGCTGAGCTGGGAGGCAGCCGTCTCCAGGTACTGGGCCAAGGTCATGGAGCCCAGCAGGTGGATCTGGCGATGGGAGAACCGAGACTTCACACGCTTCTCCAGCAGCTCCAACACATCCTGAAGACGGAGATATACATTTTAGCAGGTAAATGAACGTAAATGAACTTTTCTCTCCACCAGCCAATGGTGTCAAAGTGGCGTGTAAGTTGTTTTTTCTACCAGCCAAACTGAAACTTCACCAGCATTTGGACGGATGGCTGGTGTTCATTCAGAGCCCTGCATGTTAGAGACAAAGATAGAGAGAGGGAGACCATGTTAACGCGTTAGTTTACATCATGTATAAGATTAAGCCCTATTTTTAGGCAGTCTGGGATGAAATAAGGCGTTTATGGTAATAATTTAGCATTTATTGCCGAACCAAGCATTTTGGTAGTAGTATTGTAGTTCTATTAGAAGTTGTATTTCAATTATTAACAAAAAGTCAATTGTCATGAATCAATGCAATATATCGTGAAAATAAGTATTGCGATACATTCTCATGAATCCATGCAGTATATCGTGAAAATAAAGTATCGTGATGCATTGTCATGACGATTTTTTTGCACATCCCTACCCACCATCCTGGAGGCGAGGCCCACTACACTACAGAACCAGTTCAGATACAACACTGCCCCCATTGGCATGCATGTGTGGCTGTTGATCATCAATTTGTGATGCTTGATTTTCATTCTGGTGGTGATGCGCCACATAATGGTCGTGGTTGCAGAGCAGCATCTGGTTCTGAAAAATGCTTGTATTGGCATTGACAAACATTAAAGCTAGATTTAAAACATCTCCAAATTTGAATTCTACAATTCTAGTAAGTTATTGGAGGACTTTTGCATTCAATTAAGATGAACTTGACTGACTGGGTGTTTTCACTTGACAATGGATGAAGAATAAGCTTGTTGGAACGTGTGGGGCCATCGGTTGTGCCGTGTTGACGTCAGGTGGATAGACAGTCGACATTGCTGTTGGACAACCAGCCCTACCCCATATCTCTCTCCTGCCTCCTCTCACACAGTCCTGTCATAAAAGGCCCAAAAAGCCCCCAAAGCATACTTAAAAAATATATCCCACAACGTACTGTAACTAAAGAGCCACAAAAATAAAGAGAATTCATTAAATGAGAAGGTGTGTCCAAACGTTTGGTGTAACGGAGGCGAACTAGCAGAGTGTGGCGTGGAACGTTATTAAACCTCCCTCCCAAAGCCTCAATACAGTGCGGTAGCGTTGGGCTATCGGACCGGCCCTTAAGCTCAGCGGTCTCGTACTGTGCCTCCCATTCCCAAACCGATGTAGTTGACGAGGTGGCAAGTTCGCGGCGCCAAGGGGGACGAACCGTGCAGGAACATCTCCGTCACATTGGCCTATACTGTATATGGGAAACATTGTAAGGAGACCAACTCACCAGCCTACAGGTGAGGCCCACCACAGAGACAGGGGCCTGGGCCGACTGGGAGACGTCCAGCAGGTTGTAGAGCAGCGTCTGGTTCTTGTGGTGAGCAAACAGGTCAAACTCATCCAGCACGAAGATCACCGGCCGACTGCTACTGCGGTCCCCTGACAGAAGAGAATAGCAAAATAAAATTACAATATTATTTCATTCAGTTGCATAAAATACAATTTCACTGTCCACTTTCTGATGATATCCAATGGGGGGGAATGCACACATTCAAAAAACTACGTTACTTACAGTACATAAAAGATGTAATGGGAAGTTCTTACCTTTTTTCAATGCTTCCAGAAGAAACGCAAGGTTCTCAGCAAAACTGCCCTGAAATATTAGAAGTAAAAAAGAGGTTATCGGAGCCTAGATTTTATCCTTAATTTTCTTAGGGATAAATAAATAATTTGGACAATACATTCAACTCAATGCAGTGGTTGGTCTACTTACACCAAATTGATTAACTGTGAAGAACAGCACTTTGTACATTAACTACCAAAAATGTGTTTTCCCCAGTTGCATGTTGCCAATATGCTATATGTACATGTATTCTGAAAGAATCACCCTTATAATAATGTAAAAAATGTAGATCTCCGCACACAGATGGATATCAACACTCATTTAGCTTTGAATCGAGGTTAAAGGAAATTGATACATTTGATAAAGTTGATATTCAGTGTCAAAGTTCAATGAGCTCTAGAGGTCAGCGGAGGCCAGATGGAGCTCGGCATATTACAGATTTGAATTCAGCACACCCAAATTGACAGGATGGGACTGTTTGCCGACTTTGTCTCACAAATGCCCTTGGTGTCACAATCTAGGATTTCGGTACTAGTCTATCTGCACTTGTTGGTCTGTATATTTCCTGTGCACTTTGTATTTGCTAGTGATGTTGGCTATGATTATGTCCTCTTTTGAAAGTCACTTTGGTTTTAAAGCGTCTGCCAAATGCAATGTAGTGATATAAAGGGGTTGACACTTGAGAGGAACACTTGTGGAAATCACTTACAAAGACTTTGTCCCCGACGACATTCTCCAAGTTCAGCTGCCTGGTGATCTCTTTAAGAGCAATCCTATCATCTGTCTGCAGCAAACCTGAGCATACAAAGCACTATTACAATCTAGAAAACATGAAATAACATCATAATAAATGATAACAGTGTTATTTACAAGATGTTATCACGATATACGTTATACACGATGCATCAAGCAATCAAGATACTGAACACTCAACCCACTCTCCCTTCACTGTCAGCCTCTAGCCAGCCAGGCCACTGACAACGCTCCCCCCCCTCATCCCCACCACCATCTCTGCGACTGAACATTCCACCTGCACTACTACATCTGTGACTGAACTTTCAACCTGCACTAACTCAAAACATACACATGCACACACACACACACACACACACACACACACACACACACACACACACACACACACACACACACACACACACACACACACACACACACACACACACACACACACACACACACACACACACACACTGCACTTTCTGCACTAAACCCAAACATACACACACTGACACACAACTCATACTCACACACATACACACACACACATACACAGGTACACACACACAGACGCACACCGCACTTTCTACCTGCACTAAACACACACACACACACACACACACACACACACACACACACACACACACACACACACACACACACACACACACACACACACACACACACACGCACGCACACGCACACGCACACAAAACACATACAAACACACACACACACACACATACTGCTGCTGGTGTATTTAATAAAAACCTTTTTTAATTATTTATTTCTTCAAATGCTACTATTACTATGTCAGAACGCTATAAAGGACTTTTAGAAAAAGAACAACAAAATACCTCCTCTTAATGTATGTTCTCTACAAGTCTTCTGTTGTCCAGTCTTGCACTTTAAATGTCTGTATGAGCAATGTCTACGTCCATACTGTCTATGTCCATGTATGAGTACTGTCTATGTCTACACTGTCTATGTCCTTACCTAGATTAGTCTATGTCTGCATGGGAGAGCAAGAAACGCAATTTCAAATTCTTTGTATGACCAGTGCATGTAAAGAAATTGACAATAAACTTGACTTGATGTTAACAACAATCAAACGGCTTCTTGCCCATGCTGCTTTAAATCAACAGAACATGATGAGATGTTGCGTTGTTTCGTTTAATAGCAGTGTCAGTGCCAAGTATCTGCAACTGTTTGACAAGTACAAGTATGGGTATAGTAATAAGTATCGAGACCGATACGTATGTATGCATCCCTACACACTAAACACCAAAAGCTTACCATTCAAATTGACCATCATGATGTTACTCTTGACATCCTGCTCTTGCAGTAGCTCCTTCAGCACATAATTCAATAACTGAAAAAAAAGAATACAAATAAACACACAAACACAATACCATGTGTGAGAAAATTGTTTTTTTTGTCATAAGCTTCAAAACGTGATACAAGAACAGAGAATCCAGAAAGTGTCACACCATAACAATTTTATCCTTATATTCATTCAATATGTGTATTATAGCAAAAAATAAAATTCTGACCCAGCAGTGGCTTAGTCGGTCCGATTCCTGACCCGGGTCATTCCCTGATCCTCCCCCGTCTCTCTCTACAATTCATTTCCTTTCCCACTCTTCACTGTCCTTTCTAAATAAAGTTGACAACATTTAATAATGAATAAATTCTGTGTTTGGACCAAGTAGTGCTTTGATGCAACTAATGTTTGCTAAAAAATGCTACACAACACTAAGTGCTGAGTTCACCAAGTGCAGTGGAGTGCTGATTAATCACAGTGTTTACCAGGTTACAATTGTTCTGCGGCTCTTGTTTTTAAAACTGCATAGTGGAACGAATCGTAATTTCATTCGACACGGTCAACACCAGGCAAAGTGGCACTCTGACACACTTTCATCTCTAGACACACACACACACACACACACACACACACACACACACACACACACACACACACACACACACACACAATACACAAACCAAAAAGCAAGGGGGGCTTCAGTTTCTGTGGAGTGTATTTTAGCTGTTATTCCAGAACACCTCCAGGATTGCTCCACTGAGCTTTCCGAACCCGCAGACCTCCGACAGGGGACACAGGAGCAGACTTCCAACAGTTGGCACACGAACAGCAACACCATGTGTGGTGGGAAGGACTGATCTTAATGCCTCCTTGTTCACAACGTGTGTGTGTGTGTGTGTGTGTGTGTGTGTGTGTGTGTGTGTGTGTGTGTGTGTGTGTGTGTGTGTGTCACCTACAGTAACCATACGGCTGACGGGACAGAGAGCAGCCTGAGTGGAGTGGGAGTGAAGTCGAGTACACACACACACACACACACACACTCACACACACACACACACACACACACACACACACACACGCCAAAAACAGAATGGCTGTGAAGTCAAGTCCACACACACACACAGTGAAGTCGAGACCCCCACACACACACAAAAAACAGAGTGGCTCATTCATACCATTGTCTTGCCGGTCCCCCTGGGTCCCACGATGAGTACCGAGTTACTCTCTCCATGAACAGCCGTCCTCCTCAGCAGCTCCAGCAAGTGCCTGAAAGCAGCAGCACGAATTAATTAATTTATTTTACTATTTTCTGTAAAAAAAAACATGGTACAGCAACTGAAACCATACATTAAAAGAAAGAAATAGTCAGGGATAGACACAAAAAGGCACTATGGCTTATTTCCATTGTGGTCCCAACAGGCAAGCAGCAAGCAGTAGGGCCAGGGCCAGGGGCAGCCAGCAGGCATGGGGGTGAGACCAGACCAGAAGCTTCGTAACCCAAAACCCCCAAAATACACTCTCCAGACCACCACACACACAGACACCCACACACACCTCGAGCACCCCCCCCCCCCACCCCCACCCCCACAGATCAGTGACAGCGACAGGTGCTTGCTTGCTTGCTTGCTAGAGAGGTGGGGTCTGGGATGGGCGCACACACACAAGGAACTGTCATACACACACTCAGCCTGTCCTGAAGGGACAGCCATGTTTGCCTAGAAAGCCACTATTGATTGACTCATTCATATAGTATGACCACCATTATCAGGGTACGACACCCCTCAAAACATATTACAAAAGGGAAAATGTTTAAAGGTGCACTGTGTAAGATGGTGGTCAGAGTAGGTATTGAAACTATACTGCTCATTGAAACTGTGCTGCCTGTTGCCAAATTGAATCTTTTCATTAATATTTACTAAATAATAAACTAACATTAACTACATATAATGAACTAATAGTAACTATATTACTAACTATCAAGTGAAGAGAAAATCTGAAGTGCTCAGGGAATTGTTGAGAAAAAAATCTTGAAGGTGCTCTTTGGTGTTGGGGGAAAAAAACAATATTTTATCAAAAAAGGAGTCCAGGGCACTCTTCTTGTGCAAATATATTAAAAAGCCTTTATTGAAACATGGCTATTAAGTTTAAAAACATGAGGGCAAAGACCCACGCGTAGCATACTGACCCTGAAGAAGGCTTGCGCCGCTACATGTGGGTCTCTGTCGGGGGCCGGATAAAACGGCCCTCGAGACAGGTTTCCCACACCTGCCCAAGGGGAAACAAAGGGGAATCAATGGAGGGTGGATGCACCATGCACCTTGTGCAAGCCCATTTCTATGCCATCTCATCGCCTCCACTGTCCTTGCTTGCATGTACACTAAGTGTGATGTGGTAACACAGGTGTTCCCAAACTTAACCATGACAAGGTCCCCCATATACCAGTAGATTATCATGTGCCAGACTATATTTTCTGTGCACCCCCTTTCAAAACCATACTCTGGATATGTGAATCAGTGCACCTCTAGGATAAATAAAATACAAATGATGATGGTTGTAATGTTCAGAGATGCAATAGATCATTATAATGCTGTCGAGAATAATATTTTGCTTATTTTTAGATTATGTTGATTTACGTTAGTTGTTCGGTTTATAAAATGATTCACTTTGTTGTGTTGTACTTTTCCTGCCAACCTGCTACAGACACCCCTCGCACCCCTCCAGGGGTCCCCGGCCCCCACTTTGGAAACCTCTGTGGTAACACCACCATGGGCTTCATGAGTTGATAGCTGATCAGGTTGACACACACACACACACACACACACACACACACACACACACACACACACACACACACACACACACACACACACACACACACACTTACTTGTGCTGAGACTCCAGGCCCACTGGGGAGGTAGCCAACTCTTGGTGACAAAATCTCTTCCTCAAAATGCTTTGCGCCTGCAAGGACATATACAGTACATTAACAACAGTATCCACAACAGAATAGAAATCATACTGTGATTCAGTCATTGTAAAAAAAATAAAGAAATACATGAGGGTTCAATGTTCATGTGTGGATAGTCGTGTATTCGGTCATTGACATACAGAAGAAGCATCAATGTAACTTTGTGCAAACCTGGGAGACACACTGCCCAACTGTCATATGGCTTTCTTTGGATTTCCTTTTGCTCATGGTGCCGTTGTCTGTTGAAGTTCTCTGTTTGACAGAAGGGAAAAATACAGGATTATTAGATGTTTCGCTGATGATGTGCCATTGGAACACTGCAGCAGGCAGCTCTATCATCACACTAACACCAGGAAAAAAATGAACGGCACTGCTAACCACAAAGCTTGCCGAAAGCTAATGTGCAGGAAGCTGGTAGCCTTATTGAGGAGTAACCTGATATAGTAATCGAGGTTTAAACTTTCTATACTCAGCAGTACGCACATTTTCATTGACAACAACCATTAGGTCTTCACAACAAACACGAGATGATTCAAGTAGCCTACATAGCAAGCCAAAATGAAGGCATGCCTTCCTCGCACTTACTTGAGAATGCCTCTGACTGAAACGTTGCACGTGCGACCACAACACAGCTGTGCTAGAATGAAGCAGGACACTGTTCTATTAATCGGGTGTCTTTCGCCGTTTGCCAACTGAAATGCTTCAAATGTTATGAGAACGAATGGCTCCGAAGAGAGTTGAGAGAGTGGGTATAAAACCCCGGGAAAATCTGTCTGAAGAGCATATCCGGGATGGTCGGTGAAGCGTCTCAGAACGAGGCTAGTGTGCAAGTTTTGTCTGCTGCCTGCCATGTGTATTCTAGCCTTGAGTAACATTCTCAAAAAGACCATACGACTAGTTCTACATTGCGATGAATACAAGTCTTCTTTGAAATTGACCCCTTAAAATATGCATCGCTGTATGTGTATTAATGCATTCACTGGCACTTCAGTGCTGTCAAAGTGGGAAGCATGGGTAGTTGTTGTCTAGAGCTAGTTTCTTCTAAGCAACATTGTATCAATAATTGACTGCATTTGCCCATGCATTTGCCTATGACTAGGCAAGCCCCTTTGCTTGAGGGTGATATGCAACGTGAATGCTCTGTAAATCAAACCAAGGCATTTTTTCAATTATCTGTCATTAGTATTATGCGTGTACTTTGTTGAATCAACTTATGTGGATGACATCTGGTGTTGCTGACATTTACCTAACCTAAAATACTCTAAGAATATTTGAGTACAATACTTACTTGCACAGGGTAATCTTCTATTATCTCTGGCGAGAACTAGTTTTCACTGGTCAGGTGTTATTTCTATAATAGTTATTGAAACTTCATCGCCTCTGATCTTTCTGTCCTGTCATCTCCAAATGCATGCTGGAACAACTCGTCTTCTACAAGCTTTTGCAGCCGCGCAAGCGCACCACAAAGCTCCATCTTTCTATCCCAAGCTTAGAAAGAAGCCAGCAAATGCAGTTGATGGGGAAGCCTTTTATTTTTATTTTTAAAGAGACAGAACCATTTTTTAACAAGCGTAAACGAACTGTTTCAACATAATTAGTCGCCCAGGAACTTCTTGGACATATGGAAGATGGGGGTGAAGACTGTTCGAACATGAAAATAGGAGGAGGAATCCAAAAGCCTCTCCTTTCGCTGTCTCTTGCTCTCAGCAACACTACCCTTTGCTAACGTTAGCTACCCTTTCCCAGTGTTTCTGCCTTGGCCCTGGTTGGAGACATTTCAGTGGACAGGGCTCTCGGTTCAAATAAAGCTAGCGAGAAGACAAACTTCGTTGTTTTTCGGATCATGTTTTATCGTCCAATGCTACAAGGGGATCATTAAGGTACGTGTAAGAGTTAATTGTGTTTGTTTATTTTGAACTGTTTTGTTTGTGTTTTTCACTCCTGTTGTTTTTTTCCTCCTCTTGCTCCCACTGCTGGGTCAGGCCACCAAGCTAACTTGTTAGCATCCGTACGTCAGCTAACAAGCTATGATAGCCAAGCTATCTTGTATCGTTAAGCTAATAACGTTATGTTAGCCACAGATACTCCTTTGCTGTTTGTTGTATGCTTGAGCCAGTGGAAGGTTGGCAGTAGCAGCGCTAACGCTGGATGATTTCAGTCTGACAGCACTTGTTTGCAAATGCGTCGACAAATATTACTAAAATTACCGCTGCGACGGTGACTTTCAGCCCTTTGCGATATGACAACAGTCGTATTTGAAAAGGCCAAGTGGGAATATGAGCTACTTGTCTCCCACCAGAAGCTGGCAAGCCTAGCTGGCGATAGATTTATCGGCTATCTTGCAAGTTGGCTAGCTAGTCTACGCTAACATTACATTTTCCCACGAGCTAGGTCCCGTAGATACCACAAAAATTAGTCTGACTTGAACATGTAGTTTGTCATTTAAACGTAACGATATCGTGTTGACTTGGCACTAAAACTGTCTAGTCTTAAAGTCAATTTTATCGCGATTTCGGACTATATTTGAAGTCACGAAAAATGTGCAAACGTGTAAAATGTTATCAAAGACGCTTTAATAATCGGTAGCCATGGTTGGTAGCTGTGAGCTACTTGGCTGTCGCTGTTGGCAGCGAGCTAGGTTGTTTGCTAGCTACTATGCAAACGCAGTTAACTCTTCTTGTCTATGCTCACAAAGCTTGTTAGCTGACTGGTTGGTTAAAATACTAGCTGCCCCTAGATCAAATAGATGGCCACGAATAGTCTTTATTTTCGTAATCTGGGAGGTTATTGAGACTTCGTCTTAGCTTCTGAAAACACGTCGAATATGGCACGTATTCAAATGGACAAATGTGAAAGACCAGGGGTGAATCTCTAACGTGAGAGTGCGGTAGCCTGCTTGTACTGAAATCTGCAGACATTGGTGTGTCATAAAAGGCATACACGGTCTTGAATTCGTGCCCTGAAATTATGGCCATTGCCCGAAGACAGCTGTCACCATTGTCTTGCATAAACATTGTTCCTTTGCTAGTTTAGAAACGTCGGTTTGGCCATGTTATTTCACCCCTAATCTGGCCTCCCGACAACCAAACGGAGTCACTAAAATTGTATTTTTTCCCTATATGTAATAACGGTGCATGAGAGGACTTTACTAACGACGACCCCCTTGACCCCCCCCCAACCACAACAGAAGCAACAGTACATTATGAAACATCTATTTTGAACATCTAGCTATTCACCACGGCACATCTTCAATTTTGTGTGCCTGACCCCGCTAAAGTATCCTTTTTATTATTTGATTTGGGGTCTCTGCCATTGCTCAATTCTTCCTCTCATCTATCAAAAGCTTTTCACCACTGCACATCTTCAATTTTGTGTTCCCCAGTGTTCCACCTACACCTTTTTTTGTTATTTCCTCGGGTCTGTGTTATTCCTAAATTCTTCTTTTTCATATTTCCACCTTCTTTTCCTTCTGCTCCATGTCGGCCCAAAGTGAGTAGCCTACTAGGCTTAGACAAGCCCCTAAGTTCAAATGAATGTCACTGAAAGCAGTGGAACCTCAAAGTTGCTTCATTACCTTTTGTTGCAATGATTGTTCTCAACGAGAAAAATGACCATAATGTGTAAATTCTGGAAGTTCTATGTCCTTTAATCCCAGGTTGTAGAGTTCAGGTGAACAGACCCAAAACCAAGCCTGAATCTACCCAGTGGCGTTATCTTGCCATCTCTTCTGCTGGCTATACCATGTTACCTGTCTTAACAACCAGGTTGAATATTGTCTAATGGGGTTATCTTGGCATGTCTTCTGTTGACCATAGCTTGTTGCCTGTCTGAACTATAAATCAGCGTTATACATTTGCTCTTACCAGAATGGCAATGACCAAGTCGTAGTGCATTACTAAAGGCCATACGTTATGTCATAGTATAATAGATACAGCGTGCATTATGGGGTTAAGCACTTGACCAGCCTGGTTTGACCATACCTTCGCCCTGATTTTAATTGAGTGAAATTTTAAATTGAACGGAAGTTTACAGATGGCAGGTCCTCTTAAAGCTACTCGACCACATTGGACATACAGTGTGCTGCCCTCTCCTGACCAGCTGCCACGATGATGCTGACATTGGCAGTCATTGTGTTGAAGTCTGATAAACCTATTTGACCTAGTACAGAGGTTTTCAAAGTGGGGGCCGCAAGGGGGTGCTAAGGGGGCCGCGGCAGTTTGAAAGGCAAAGTACGATTATTGTAAAGCAAAATGGCCTCATTTATGCCGTAGTCAACACTGCTATGTATTACCTTTCCTGTTGTAGTTGCATAGATTTAGGGGTGCACTCAAAGACTCATGAAAGGGGGTGGATGGAAAAAAATGTGTCACAACAACCCATGTCAGGGGGGCCTTCGCAAGAATATATTGGTATATGGGAGGCCTTGTCATGGTAAAGTTTGGAAACCCCTGACCTAGCATTTTTAGCTTGATTCGGTGGGTCAGTCAGAGGTCTGTATGAACCGCCAATGGAAGCTGTGATCGTATGCGGATAAAGTGGGGTTACCATCTGCACGCGTTGCCACCTTTTGTATATCACAAGTCTAGTCTGTTTTGGTCCAGTAAACTGAGACTGGCTTTGCCATTCACTTGGAAAACATCAGGTGAAATAAGCTGCTTAGTGAAGCAGGTTGTATTCCAAAGGACCATTTTGACTTGTCACTTACGCGTAAGCTTACCTGTTTTTAAACCAGAATCAAGAAAGCTTATTTTCCCTAACAATGATCAATTAAGTTTTGCAGTCCTAGTCAGAGGTGTCAATCCTGTATTCAGAAAGTAAAAGCCCTCCCACAAATTTGATTCAACCAGCTCTGAATCAGCTGATTATTGAGCTCTTAAGCCAGGTAGACCAGCTACTTAATGGAGTCACCTGTGTTGGAAGGAAACTGTGGCTTGGTTTTTACTTCTGGACCTGGATTTGACACATCTGGTGCTAGTGTCAATACATGGGATGGGTAGTAAAAGTAAAATGTAAACTGTAAAAATACTTTTCTGTCTGTTTCTCTCTTAATATTAGTGCCAGATTCACGAAAATGCTTGAGTTTTACCTTAGCATTAAAAAGGCACGCCAAGTTTAATTCAAATCTGTGTCGATGCACCCCAAAAGTATATGAATTTCTGTGAATTTACCCCAATACAGAAGTACACAATCACAAATTATTTCAGTGTGCTGGTGTTATAGTGAGCTTCATGTGATTTTGGGTGTTCAGTTGGTCAATCCATCCTCGCCAGGTATGCTTACGTTAGCTGTAGTAGGCCTACTGCCTTCGTTTTGTAACCTAGTGGGATGTAGTTCATATATTTGCATTCCCTTATTCTTTTGTCCACTATCCCACTCCTCTGTATTCCCATATATCCAAATAAAATTCACCAAATTCAACTAAATGGCCAAGCAGGTACACTCAGTGCATGTGGACGTGCTTAATGCAAGGACACAGCCTTCACCTGCCTTCAGAATTTCCCTACACACACGCACACACACACTGACAAGGACATAGACAAGAAACACACACACACACACACACACTTACAGGCCTACACACACACTCTCTCTCTCACACACACACACGTATGTGCACGCACACACACAAACACGCACGCATGTTCTCTCTCTCTCTCTCTCTCTCTCTCTCTCTCTCTCTCTCTCTCTCTCTCTCTCTCTCTCTCTCTCTCACACACACACACACACACACTGACAAGGACATAGACAAGACACACACACACACACATACTTACAGGCCTACACACTCTCTCTCTCATACACGTATATGTGCACACACACACACACACACACACACACACACACACACACAAACACACACGCATGTTCTCCGTCTCTCTCTCTCACACACACACACACATATGTACGTTCTCAGTCACACACACGCACACACACGCACACACACCTCTCTCACGCACTCTGTAGCTGGTGTGCTAGTGAGTCAGCATCCCTGGCTGGGATGAGAAGGGATGCTGTGTGGCCTCAGGCCCAAGACCTCTCTACTCCTGACCCCAACCTGGCCTGGCTCATCGGCTCATAGAGATGCACACCTCACCTCAGGCACACCTGCTTACCTCACAGCACAAACACACACACACACACACACACACACACACACACACACACACACACACACACACAAAGGGCCGCTGACCGTTTTTGCTGGGCCCAGGACAGAAGTAATTTGAAAGTGCCCGCGACCCAATAAGTTGTAATGGGGACCCAATTCTGGGCCCCTTATCTCCCTGGGCCTGTGACAATATACCCCTTTGTACACCCATCAGCTTCCTCAGCCTCTTTACCCCCCCAAAACACACACACGCACACTCACACACACACCCTCTCACCCTCTCTCTGTCTTTCTTTCTCACACAGGCACACACTGACTTCTTTTCATTATGTTGACATCACACACACACACACACACACGTACCAGAGCCATGTCCAAATGGATTTTGGCTCCAGCCTTGCCGAGTCGACCTGTGTTTTTTTTCCCATACGAATATATTTGGAATACATTTAATTTGCGTAATCAGCTGGTTTTATTCAGCAGTAGTGCTTATCCAAACTGATCTGCATGAATACTGTGCAGATATGCATCCAGACATCAGTGAATGCAGAACTCGGGACCTTGCTTGTCAGAGCCTGGTCAATTAAGATGTAGGATTTGTTCTCTTATGTCACATTTTCTTCAACTTCCAAGTATATGATCTAGGTGTGACTAACTTAACCAGGCAAGAAGTTCAGCAAGGGTACTCTGTTGGCTCCTCTCTTCATGGTTTGGCTACAGTGCGGAGGAGACGCATTGAGCGGTTATCAATTGCTCAATCGCACAGAGGACACACAGAAACTCAATCATGGAATCAGATGCCACATTGTGGCCACTCGGGTCAGGGAGAGATATCCTCGGGAGTATTGTTTCACAAAAGCAAAGTTTAAAAGAAATTATTGTTATTTTAATTATTCATGTTCAAACCTTGCTTTCTGTGAATACTGACTTTCTTTTCACTGAGTGCATTTTCTTCTCAGCCACTGAGCCACATACAGTTTTGTGTTTTGATGGAACATCAGTCTATTTGTAATTAGTACACTTGTAGGTAGGTTTAGGTTTAACCTAAGGTGTAAACAGCCCTGCCATGGCGCTAACGGTAAGGCACTCATCTGCTACACAGCTGACCCCGGTTCAATTCCGGACCGGGTCCTTTGACATGTTAATGGCAGCGCTACCAGATGGTAGTATGTGTAGCTCCGCTACACCAGGGGGCTCCGGAGCTACACACGCACCCTTGGTGAGAACCAGGCTAGATTCACTATGCCAGGGATGCGGAACCGTTTTCATTCGAGGGGCCGCTTCAAATTCCTCCAAAGTCGTTAAAAGTCCTCCAAGGGCCGTACTATGACCACAAACCAGGATTTCCTCCTGCACTTGGGCAGTCACCGTTTTAAAGCAGACCCCACCTTCTCTAGGTCCCCTGAATATAACTTCATAGTATTGCAAATGTAATATTCAAGATTCCTTTACAAAACATGTCATACTTAAACACTTAGTGGTTTCTTTTGCCTTAAGACATGTAAAAGTTTTTATCTTTTACCTGACATGTTTCGACGGTGTTACTTCCGTCTTCATCAGAGGGTGACCCTCTGATGAAGACGGAAGTAACACCGTCGAAACATGTCAGGTAAAAGATAAAAACTTTTACATGTCTTAAGGCAAAAGAAACCACTAAGTGTTTAAGTTAAACAGTTAGACATAATGAACTTAATTCATATGAAAAACATGTCATATTTCATGTGAAGCTGCATGAACATTAAAATGATATCAAGGGCAGGTTAAAACGGCCTCAAGGCCCTCGAGACGTACGTTCCCTACCCCTGCACTAAACGCAGTACACCCAAAATAGAACAAACATGGCAAGGGACAGCTAGATAGAGTTAAAAAAGTGGAGCTGGCAGAGGGGGGCAAATTCCAGGGAGAAGTTTCCACCCAGAATCTTTTTCTTCGTGACCCCCGTGTGACCGGGCCTACCTGGCTGGACTACTAATTCTGCAGCTTATTGTATTGCTAGCAATTTAGCCCAGGCCGAGCCAGCAAGCTAATGAGATATCTCAACCCCACTCTACTCCACTCTATTCTGGGGTTTGAGACGCACTACTAGCACACCCTCAGTCTGACTGTAATGTGGCCTCTTCTGCTTCTCTTGTTCTGACAATGTAGTTGTGTGAGGCTAACAGGGGTTTTCCCCTAGTCACTGTTTCCCCCAGAATTTTTGTTAGTCAAGCTGGTAGGGCGTTAAAAGTATATATTTTTTTGTCGAAGCACCTTTTAGAAATTACATTCACAACATGAAATCTTTATTTTTTTTCAGGTGCCTAATCAAGGTGACAGGTGTTTCTGTCAAGGTTACCCTATCGTTTTAGAGTTAAGGCCACCTTGACTAGCTCTCTAGCCTCGAACATCTGAAGATTTTGTTTTAGTATGAACGCAATTTCTACAATTGCCTTGCAAAAAATGTTATGGGGGTTTAACTTCTTGTGATTAATTCACAACATAGCCTTTCCAATGACAATAATAACATGTCTCTGATCCCGGCAAACCCCTTGCCCTCCTTAACTAACATGTTCTGTGGAAAACACTGGTTGATGTGCCATAAGGACATGTGAATAGCAAATATTTGGCATTTAGGATGTGATGTGGTAGCCTTTGTGTAAAAAAAATATTGCTAACTACCAACTTACCACCCCAACACCACTGTGTGTTTCTCTATGGCCCTCCACTCCAACTGGTGAAGGGAGGGAATTTTGTGAATTGGTTAGCACAATTAATGTGTCTTTAAAAGAAATATCATCTAAAAAACTGTGATATCAATATTCACTGAAATAATCATGATATTGATTTTTCTCATAATCGAGCAGCTCTAGTCAGGAGGCAATATGTGCAGGCCAAAGCAAAGGTGTCACTGGACTATGTTCCTCCATGGGGGATGCTCCACCAAGCCACCTAGTGTGTGTGTGTGTGTGTGTGTGTGTGTGTGTGTGTGTGTGTGTGTGTGTGTGTGTGTGTGTGTGTGTGTGTGTGTGTGTGTGTGTGTGTGTGTGTGTGTGTGTGTGTGTGTGTGTGTGTGTGTGTGTGTGTGTGTGTGTGTGTGTGTGTCCGACCAGTCTGTGGGTGTTCAGTACACTCCTCTAAGGTAAGGAGGACGAAGACTACACGAAACGCGGTGACAACCCAGTCTCACTAGCGGTGGCACGGTGTACCTTATAAATCACTCGTGTCCCACAAATCACCGCAAGAGCTGAGCTGAGCTGAGCAGAGGGTTTCCGTTCCCGGCGGTCAGTCTCATCCTCCCATATCTGTCCCCCTGTTAAGTCGCTGGTTGGTGTCGTGTGCTATCGAGGAGGCGGTGGCCTGTCCACAAGATAGGTTTTAAGAGAATAAGCCCTGGGTCGCATTCGAAAATTAGCATATTGTATCGGGAACACAGCCACACACACACACACACACACACACACACACACACACACACACACACACACACACACACACACACACAGCAGCGTTCATGTGGCACTGCATGCTGTACTCCACACCTCCCCTGAGAGAGTCTCCTCCCTCTAAGACTGCTCCATTTTTTTCTCACTCACTCACTCTCTCTCTCTTTCTCGCTCTCTCTCTCACTCACTATCTCACTGTCTTGCTTTCCCTTTCCTTCTTTCCTTGCCTTTTTCCTAGAAGCCACTAAGCATTTTTCACCCTCCACTCACTGCACAGAGAACCATATTGAGGTCTGACTCTGAACTTAACACACACACACACACACACGCACACGCATACGCATACGCGAACACAAACACATGATTTAATTTATCCTCACACCCTAGAGTGCAAAGTCTGTGTATATGAAAGTGCCTGCACCAAACACACACACACACACACACACATACTCGCACACACACACACTTGCACTGTCACAGATCAAATCATTTTTGTTCTGTCATGTCAGAAAATTCACAAATGACTATAAAAGACGTAGCTACATTTGCTACGTTGGTTACTGAAAAAGGGTTTCCAAATGGATCTCTCTCTCTCTCTCTCTCTCTCTCTCTCTCTCTCTCTCTCTCTCTCTCTCTCTCTCTCTCTCTCTCTCTCTCTCTCTCTCTCTCTCTCTCTCTCTCTCTCTCTCTCTCTCTCTGTTGTGTGTGTGTTGTGAAAGAGGGGGGCTTGTATGGCTGTTTCTGATGCTGCTAGGCCCTCCCCCTGCTCTCTCCTCTGCCTTCCCTCCCTCCAAGTCAGTATTAGTCATCTACAACAGGAAATGCACAGCAAGCGCATGATTCATCCACTGTGTGAGAGAATGTATGTAATGTAATATCAGCCAGCCAGGGTGCAGCCAGCGCATCTCTCTCTCTCTCTCTCTCACACACACTCTTTCCCTCCCTCTGTTTTCCTCTTTCCCTCTTGTTTTCATGTTTTTCCTCTGTGTCTCACTGGCACTCTGTTTCTCTCTCTCTCTCTCTCTCTCTCTCTCTCTCTCTCTCTCTCTCTCTCTCTCTCTCTCTCTCTCTCTCTCTCTCTCTCTCTCTCTCTCTCTCTCTCTCTCTCTCTCTCTCTCTCTCTGTGTGTTTCAGTCTAAATCGTCTACTCTTCATCCATCTCACTTGAACCGTCAAAGCATGATGCTGAAATACACAAAATTGTTATCAGGAGGTCATGCAGTTGTGAAATGGAGGATCTCTTTGCCAGCCAAACATTTTACAGACATTTTACAGTGCAAGAAGTAAAGCATAATGATAGCGCCATATAAAAATGTATTTGAAAATGTTTGTTGCTGACGAGATGCTTGTCCTGTTGTTTTTTTGCAGGGAGCATGAGGACAACCCAAAGCAAACCAGCTTACGGCACCGCACAGTGTTGACACCCCAGCACCCACCACCCCCCCACCCCCACCCTCAATGGGCTCCCAACGAAAATCATCCTCAACCAGTTCTGGATAATAAAGAATAACGCAAGCAAACAGGAAATGACGTCAATAAATAAGCCCCGCGTCATCTGTGACCAGAAGCATCGGTAGCGTCCTGCTGAAGGCTACCATCTCACACCTCATCTCAACCCGCCCCATCTCCACCCCCCTACCCCTCCCTCCCCCCTCCCTCACCCCCAGTCTCCTCAACCCCCCTCACCACCCCTCCGCTACCACCACCACCACCACCTCTACCACCAAACACCCACCACCGCCCGTCAGCCCCAGAGCTATGTGCTTGCATGAACTTCCGGCCTACGTGTGTGTGGTGAAGACCCTGTGGTGTCTGCGTGTGTCGCTCTGAGGACCTCGGGAGGGCAGGCGGTCCTCGTCCTCCATGGCTGCGGACTGCCACCACAGTCGACCACGACGCGGCGTCACTAGTAGAGGGGATTCTCGTCGTCACTCCGTCAGCTCCGAGCCGTGATGCTGCCTGGGCAGCAGGGGGGTCAGCCGCGTCGCCCGTGAGCCTGGCCTCTTGACTTGCACCCTCCTTCCTCCCTCCCTCACCCCTTTCCTCGCCCCCCTCCCTCGACCCCCACCTCGTCCCCAAACCACCAACGTGTCGTTGCTGTCGGCAACATAGCTTTTTTTGTCAAAGGCGACGAGAGAGAAAGCCTAGTTGCTGTGTGTTTTGTTTTTTCGAGAGCCTTTTTTTGCAAAGCGTAACTTCTTTTGGCTCCAGTCTTTTTTTTCTACCCTACCCTGCTATTCTGCCGCCATCCTTTTCCGGAAGAAGGAACAAAGATGATGACAAGTCGTCTGAGGACACTGAAGGACGCCTGAGTGAGTGATCCTTCTCTCTCTCTCCTGAGGAGTGGAGTCGTTTGCCAAATCTCTCCGTCGCAACGATGAACGGAGCAAAGGAGTGCGAGTCAGGGGACTCGGAGGGGCCGCCAAGCCTGGCTCAGGTGCCCATTGGATGGAGACGTAAGGTGGATCCCTCTGGGGTTCACTATATCAGGTAATAATGTATAATAATATAACAACATTTGCCTGATTATAATCGACTTTCGAATCTCTTTTTGAGTCTTGGTCTGACCAAGACCATAGCGATTAACGTTTCCCAAACAGCATGGTTGACCCACCTCCCTCTGTTTGCCACTGGTCAAGGTCAGAAAAGGCTGTGCCAAGCGTAAACCAAAACTGTTCTTAGTCCCAATAGAACGTCACTGCCTTGAACGCGCCTCTACCCAGGTGCTGCTCAAAGTTCAATTCAATTCAATTCTTTATTTACATCAGACTCAAAGTACATGGTCCATATCAAGACAACAGTCAAAACATTACATAGAGAAGTTGATTTGGTTCCCAACAAAGTGGGTTGAGTTGCTGATTTCTCCTGACTAGTAGCAACGCTGAAGGTGTTGCGTCACTAGGAGGGCGTGGCTTGGCTATAATAAAATCTGAGCATAATATATAATAATAACATTATAATAGCAATGACCATAAAAAAGAAAGCATACCAATAATAATGAAAAATAACAATTGTTCTATTACGTTGACCATCAGATAATTTTACGTAAAAGGCTTGGCTGAGGTTTACTTGCGCCGCTTCAGACAAAAGCTCCTCAAGCAAGACTAGTCGAACCAATGTTCTGTAGTTAGCACGAAGGAATCCTCAGAATTAGCTAGGGATGCACGATGTATCGGCCAGATGTATCGGAATCAGCCGATATTTGACATTTCTCAACACATCGGACATCAGTCCGATGGGTAACACTGGGCCGATGTTAACGCCGATGTTTTTTTAAATATGTTACGGTTCTAAAAGATTGGACTCGACGGTGACTTTCAATGTTTGTCTTCTAATTTGTCTCTATTTTTTATCTAATTTTATCACGGGGAGATGAAAATGTTTTTGGAAATAAGAGGACATTCAAAAAGTATGTTTGCTTGCATCATTGTCATCTCTTAAAATAGAAAAGAAAAGAAAAACATCGGTATCGGTTAATATCGGTTATCGACCAAAACCGCAATATCAATCGGATATTGGTATCGGCTGAAATTTTTGACATCGTGCATTCCTAGAATTAGCATGCTAACTAGCTAGACATGCATAGTGTTTTTATGACATATTGATAGGATGATCTCTTAACCTTCCCTTCATATAGTTGATTCGCGCCTGCATTGTACTTCAAACTGACCGATATAATACGGCCTTGTGTGTTACTGTGTGTGTCCCTTTATCTGTACGTGTGTGTGTGTGTGTGGCTCTGTGTTGATGTTAATGTGTTGTGTTAATGTGATGTTTTGTGTTCTCTCTCCCCAGTCCCAGTGGCTCTGTGCTGTCTTGCCTGGAGCAAGTAAAGTCCTACCTGCTAACGGATGGCACCTGTAAGTGTGGTTTGGAGTGCCCCCTCATCCTCCCGAAGGTAAACACTGCTGCTTTTTATAGCATCGCCATTGCTTTGCATTGCACTGTTAAAGGTAGCTGTCATTTGCCAAGTGTATCAAGTGTATTTAACAGCTACATAAAGGATGCATTCAGTTTTATACATTAGCATTGCTAGCGTAGGTAATAAAAGCTATGACAATCTGTGTCATTTCTCTGTTGTTGATAAGGAGTGATTTCCAGTCTATAGTTTCATGTGATGAGCTGGGCTCGGACCTTCCGAGTTTGTTTTCAGTGTGTTGTAAGCTTAATATTAAGAACATGGCCAAGTATACTGTGATGGATTGTCCATCACTATGGTTGTGGGTGTGTTCTGACTAACATGCCAACGAGCCTGGCTCTTTGGTGTAGCGGTCAGAGCCCCGGTCAGGTCCGGGTTCGAGTCCCGGCTGGGCAGCTCTACTTTCCTTTGCTACAAATGGTGTCAGAAGTGGGATGGCTACCGTGAGGCCATTGGAAGCGTACCCATTGTGTGTAAGCCGTAATTCCATGTGATGGACCCCCAGGATTGGTGACCCCGGTGTGAGGGACCCCAGTGATGGGTGAAGCATTGATGATGGGGCACACTGGCTAGGAGAAGCATGATGGGCAGTTGCGTGAGGGACACCATGGGTGTGTGAAGCGCACGGTTGCGCTTCCCGAAGGGGAAGGTAGTGTGATGGAGTGACCATCACTAGAGTTGTGGGTGTGTTCTGACTAACATGCCAACGGGCCTGGCTCTTTGGTGTAGCGGTCAGAGCCCCGGTTTACTACCCCAGAAGGTCCGGGTTCGAGTCCCGACTGGGCAGCTCTACTCCCCTTCGCTACATATACCAAAAGAGGTTGTGTGCAATTTTTGACTTTGCAACTATGGTTGTAAACACCTGGAATATGGCCTTCAAATCTAGTAACAAATTTGGCTATTATACAGAACGCACTACATAAGCATATTATAGAACACTTAGAACTTTGCAACCACAATACAGAACAGATTGTCCCTGTTGACATAGACTGTTAATGTGCAAGCATGTCTGTAACTGCATCAGGTAAATTGTGTCTCTTTTGGCCATGAAATAGCCATGGCTGCTTAGCCTCCTTGCGCAGATGGGCCTGCCGGCGTTCACTAGTTGCTGAAAAGATCCAACCGCATCGTAAGAACATCGCTATGATGACATTAGAGACATATTAAGTGATGTATTAAGATTTGGTCATTACAATTTTGGTGGCGATAAGGTCATAACATGGGCTTTGCAATCTTAATTTGTTTATTTTCATGCACGTAATGCCCATTCACAGATTTTGACTTTTCATGATCTACCAAGTAATAAACTAATAATACCTTTGAGTGTCAATAAGCTTTAAAACACTGCATCAGGTACTTAGAAGTGTTTGTGTCTGTTTGTGTGTGTCTGTTTGTGTGTGTGTGTGTGTGTGTGTGTGTGTGTGTGTGTGTGTGTGTGTGTGTGTGTGTGTGTGTGTGTGTGTGTGTGTGTGTGTGTGTGTGTGTGTGTGTGTGTGTGTGTGTGTGTGTGTGTGTGTAGGTGTTCAACTTTGACCCCGGGGCTGCGGTGAAGCAGAGGACGGCGGAGGATGTGAAGGCGGATGAGGACGTGACAAAGCTCTGCATCCACAAGAGGAAGCTCATCGCCGTGGCAACGCTACACAAGAGCATGGAGATACCACACCCCCCTCTCGGCCCAGGAGGGCACACGGGTACGTACGAGTGTGAGTGTATAGACCCCCTTACTGTTTGAACACAGGTGTGACGTAATGGGCTGCATGCTCATTGTTGGAGAAGAATTGAACATGTACCACACAGTTGCAAAGAAACTAGCTAGGTGTTTTTTTTTCCGAAATAAGTAAATGGATGGTCACGATAACTTCAGATATGAAGCGGGTACAACAGACATGGGCATTACTGATGGTGTCCTCAGTCCAGTCGGTATGCTTAATTTCTTGTAACCACAAACATCTCCTATGCTTCTGGAACAGCCTGCTCCCTCTTTGATTAGCATAACAAGTGTACTGACATTGGATAAGATCCCCCTTTTCATATATGGAAAGTGCAATTTTCCCAGTCATTATGAATACTTAGAATTTGATGGTGGTATTAAATATTAATGGAAAAGGTATCATTTCTGAATGGGCAGCAAGAATTCTGGAAATTAAGTATTAAAATCATTACACAATGCTTTTTACTTGAAACTAGAAAAATAAGTTTTGTCATATATATTTTTTGCAGTGTAACTATGTGAATCCAACCTTTTGTTTTTGGCTGTTTTGTGTTGTGTCCCCCAGCTGCTGTCCCAGGAGGCCCCATGATGCGTTCAGCCGCCCCCAGAGCAATAAGGCACAAGTCACACGAGGGACTGTCTGCCGGGCCTGGTGGCGGTGCCGGGGGCGGTGTTGCTGCTGCGTCCGACTCTAAAAACCCCTTCAAGATGATGATGGCGGCAGCAGCAGCAGGGCCTAGGCCCTACCCCCACCCCCACCCACACCCACACCCTCACCCACAGGACATGGCCGCAGCAGCCCACCACCATCAACAACAGCTCCAGTTCCAGCAACAGCAGCAGCAGCTTCACCACCAGCAGCAGATGCAGCAGCAGCAGCAGCAGCAGCAGCAGGAGCTGTTCTCTGGCTACCAGAGGCAGAGGCTGCCGAGTGGGGAGCCGAGCCCCAAATCGCCCTACCGAGGAGGAGGAGGCCTCCACCCTCTCCACCCTCATGCCGGGATGCTGAGCCCCACGTCCGGGGTGCCGCACCCGCACGCGGGCTACGGGGACAACAGCCCCCTCTCGCCCAGGACAGATTCGCTCGGCAGCCCGGACGCTTTCGGTCGACCAGGCGGCAACCCGTGCGCGTTCCAGGCGGCAGCGGGCGGCAGTCCCGGTCTCCACGGCAATGGCCGGACGCCGCTGTCGCCGCCTGGGATGATGTTGCAGCACGCCGGCTCGCCGGGTTCGCAGTCGGCGTGTGCCATGGCGGGAAGGACTAACACCCCCCTGTCCCCGCCCAACAACCTCCACCCCGCCTCTGCCAAGAGCCCTGTCATGAAGAAACCCATGCCCTGCAACTTCCCCCCTCCTCCCCCTCCGCCTCATCCACCTGCCACTGTCGGCATGGACATGGCCAGAGCAGTATTTCACCACGGTAAGCACCCCCCATTACAGCCCCCACCCGGCCACGGTCACCCAGCCATGGGCCCAGCCATGCCCACCGCCCCCTGCATCCTCCAGAAGAAGCCGGTGAGCTCCGAGAAGGACCCACTGGGCATCCTGGACCCCATCCCCAGCAAGCCTAGTCACCCGGGCAATCCCATGGCCGCCCCTGGCTCTTCCAACTACCCCCCTCCTCCTCATCATCCTCCTCCTCATCCTCCTCATCCTCACGCTGCCCCTCCCCCCGGCGCCCACTCTCAGGTACCTATGATGAATGTAAACATCCCTCCGGCCATTGTCCCGTTGCCAAGCAACCTCCCGTTACCCACGGTGAAGCCCGGGCCAGTCGGGCATGGAGGCGGTGGTGGCGGCGGGCACGTGCAGAGGTCAGCGCCCTCGGCATCGGTCACCTCCCCGTCTCCGGTCACATCGCCCGTGCACATGTCCGCCCCTCCCTCGCACGCTCCCGGGCTGGGGCCCGTTCCGCATCCGGGCCGCTTGGACCCGTCATCGCCTCATCGCTCGCGGTCCTCCTCCACCTCCTCGGATCACGGGAGCTTTGCGGTGCCCTCGGGGCTCCAGGCGCCACCTCCCTCCTCTTCCTCCTCCTCCACGAAGCGCTCGCCCAGGTCTGCACTGGGCTCCCCGCGGCCCGCCGCAGCCACCCTGCCTTCCAGCCCTTCCTCCTCCTCTTGCTCCACCATCAAGGCGGCGGACGCACTGCACCATTACAAAGAGACGGTGCCCAGGGAACTGCTGACCGGCATGGCGGGGGGCGGCGCCCCAACACACAACAACAGCAGCGCCATGGTCCATCCTCCACCCACCTCTGCGGGTAACAGTGCTGCTGCTGGTGGTGCAGGAGGTGGTGTTGGGGGTGGTGGTGGTGGTGGTGGTAATTCTCAGAAGAACCATCCAGGCCTGCTGGGCATGCCCCTGAACCAGATTCTGAATCAGCAGAACGCAGCCTCCTTCCCCGCCAGTAGCCTTCTGTCAGCAGCAGCCAAAGCACAGCTAGCGAATCAAAAGATAGGCGGTGGTGGTAGCGGTGGATCGAACAGTAGTTCTGGTTCCGGTGGTGGTTCTGGAGGTGGAGGTGGTGGTGGTGGTGGTGGTGGTGGTGGACACCCTTGCAGTAAGGCAGCCGTGCAGGACGGGGGCGGCCACAGCAGCAGCAGCACTTTAAACGCGATGCTCCCTCCACCGCCGAGCTCTGCTGCCACCATGCTGCTCAACTCGGTGGCAGCAGCAACAACAACCGGAGCGACTGCAGCAGCCGTGCCTCCGCCGACGGAGAGCCCTGGGCAAAGCGGTCGGGCCGCCCTGAGGGACAAGCTGATGGCACAGCAGAGGGACCCGCTACGCAAGCGCAAGCAGTCCAGTGGCGGCGGCGGTGGTGGTGGTGGTGTTCCTGGTGGCAGCAGTCATCACGACAGTATGGTGTTCAACATGCTGAAGCCTGACATGGCAGGACATCCACGTATGGCTGGTGTGGCTAACGTGGCTGGCGGCCCCCACCCCCATCCCCACCCGCATCCTGCATCGGCGGGGCCGGGGGTAGAACAACTGCGGAAGGGCCCTCCGTCGAGACTGGCCGGGCTGCCCCCCAACGCATCAATGGCCCAGTTGCTTCAGTCCATGAGCTCCCAGCAGAACGCCCACATGGCCCAAGCCGCCCGGATGGGCCCCGGACCAGGAATGGTACCAGGACCCGGTGGTGGTGCTGGTGTTGGCGCTGGTGCTGGGATGCACTTTGGTGACGGGATGATGTCTGGCGGGCCGGGCCACCAGAACATGCAGGCCCAGCAACAGCAGCAGCTCCAGCAACGACTACATGGACCTGCCGACACCATGCACTTACCCACTATGGAGCCAGGGGCACAGGGCGGGCCGATGGGTCCCTACAACGCGGCGATGATGAACCAGCTCCAGGCTTCAGCCATGGGCCCTGGTGGTGGTGGTGGACCCATGGGTCAAAGAGGACCGCATCCTATGACTGGCAACCCTTCCATGGGCCATCCGGGTGGAGGTCTTCCTGGGAGTCACGCCCAGCAGATGGCTTACTTGCAGCAGCAGCAACATCAGCAGCAGCAGCAGCAGGGGCATCTTCTCAGCCATGGCCATGCCAGTGTCTCAGGGATGATGCTTGGCAGCAACGACGGGAGCTGCGTGCAAGGCATCTCTGAAACAGGTAAGCAGACATGTGTTGTATAGGTGATCTGTTAACCCATCAAGACCTAATGGGTTGTATTGCATAAATACTGCAGCTGGTCTTAATAGGTTAAAGGAACACTGTGGTTTTTTCAACCTTATTGCATCTCCAGATATTTTTGGCGGTTCATCATGGTTTGACATGGAGACTAGACGTCTGAACTTGCTTTGCCACTTTCCATGGGCATGGGCCTGCATGTTTTTAAAATGTTCAAAACTTTGCAGAAGAATGAAAAACGGCAACAAAAAGGGTTTTTTTCCCGCTGAAATGCTCATTACAAAATCTTTGTGAAGACCATAGTGCCATAGACCAACGGGTTTGTTTTGAGTGGCTGGATGTTTTTAATGGTTAGAAGTCCAATTTTGTGTGTTGACTTGACCTCCAAAAGTGTGTCCCATCGCAATATAGAGTTAAAGCCTGCCCTGGGTACTGCTCCTAATCAGTTGAATCGGTGGTTTTCAGTGGGGTCCATGCCACATTGCCAAGGGGGGGGCATGAAAAAACGTTAGCCACAAAACTTCCACGTCACTATTTCTTCGGTCCCCACAGAGGCTATGCCAGCTTGGTGAACCAGTTGTTTCAGCTCGATTTGCCTCTCAATGTTTGTAAGCCTTTTGCTTTCCCTTCCTGTCCATGTTCAAGAGTACAGGAATAGACCACAGCAGCAAAATAATGTGTCTTCGGAGAAAGACATGCAGAGTTTGTATTATGATGCATTGGTTGTTTTTCAAAGGAAGGCGAAAGTTTGTCCTTCGTTGTTTTCTCTTGGTGTGTGTGTGTGTGTGTGTGTGTGTGTGTGTGTGTGTGTGTGTGTGTGTGTGTGTGTGTGTGTGTGTGTGTGTGTGTGTGTGTGTGTGTGTGTGTGTGTGTGTGTGTGTGTGTGTGTGTGTGTGTGTGTGTGTGTGACAGCATTGAGGGTCGTGATAAAAAGATTTGGTTTCTTTTCATTTAGTGGCTGTACAGAGTCTGCCCTTGGCCATGCAATATTATTCTGCGTCCGAGATTCCACGCATATATTATACTACTGTAGCAAAACCACACTCTCCCCAAAGACAAACTTCTTCTCCTTGGAAGCCATGAGCTCCTGTGTTTTTCAATGGAGGAGTCAGGCCTCTTCAGGACCAGTCTCTTTGAAGTGAACCTCTCTGTTGATCTTTTGATGCTTGTCTTGATAAACGGGTTTATTCATTGAGATATTTTGGGAGGAATATTTTCCTCAACATTATACATCAATATTTTCAGAGTATTTTGAAATTACACTACTGTTTTATTCTTTTCCCTGAAAAAATATTTTGGTGACTTACTTTGGCATGGCGGTGTTGCTGTGTGTAAGGATCAATTAGGTTACACTGACTGCACACAACAGCTCCTGACTTTACAAAGCAGTTGTCTTGTTAACCCATTTTGTCCTAAGCCCTTTTTGGGAAAGTGTGCCCTCTGCCTGTTAAATCTTAAATATCTCAACCTCCGAAGCACATACTAACATGAAATGAGTTACATTTAAAAGCTAGGACCCACGTTTTGCCTTAGAATGTGTTTATTCAGCTCTAACTTACCAACATTTTTTATAAAACAGCTCAAATCTCAAGAACCTGAATGCAGCAGCGTATATGTGTCTCCAGGACACAATGGGTTAAGGCATCAGGGCTTTGGTACGGTAAGCAGGGCACCTCATGCCATATGGCTGTCTCAGAGTGACTGGTACCCAGATGAAAGCTTCAGAATTGTGAGTATTAACTTACCTTGGTTAGGTAGGGCTTAATAGCTTTGGTTGTTACGACCACTGATGAACAACCTGGATTCATTAGTTATAATCATGTGCCACTTAAGCATGACAAGCCAAATGACCTGTTTTTTACCAGTCCAATTCAACCAGATGATTGCCTGGTTGACTGATCACTTGCCTGAATTAGACAGGTACAATCAGAACATTTGGAATATGTGGCACTGGGATATAAGTTGAGTTTCAACTTTCTTTTGTTCTTCCTGATGTTCTCTTGTTCTGACACAACTTGTACCTCCAAGCTAGCATGTGACATTGGGCACGGGGGCAGCTGTGGCCCAGTGGTTAAAGACCCATCAGAGGGTTTACATCAGAGGGTTGTTGGTTTGAATCCCACCCTTCCACTCCCTACACCTCTATCCATGGCTGAAGTGCTCTTGAGCAAGGCACCTAACCCCCATACTGCTCCAGGGACTGTAGCCAATACCCTATAACTAACTCGCTTTGGATAAAAAGCATCAGCAAAGTGTAATGTAATGTAATGTAATGATGTCATTGAACCGAATGGTACCAGCTAGCAGCTAATGGTCCCATTTATTTCCCATGCTAGCTTGGAACAAGAAGTGATGTCATACGGATCAGAACGGCTAGAGAACAGAAGGCTAAAGGACTGTTCCTTTAACATAGCCTAAAACGCCTCGTCTGGATATTCAGTCACATCAAATGCTCACTTTAACGTTTGTTCAGCGTGGCCTCCACCACCATACCGCTCGTCATTCAGTTTCAGACTGTTGATGGTGTTTCTATGCAAAACCCACCAAACACTGAGCTGAGCTACTGCACTGTAAGTATACCCAAGGCAGATAGGGAGAGAAAGAAGTGGTATTTGGCAAGCAGATCTGTACGCAAAATGGCAGAAACGCATGGCTTCCTCAGAGCCAGTTTTTTTTTTTTTTGGTCATCTATTTTTACCAAGGCTGGCTTGCTCTAGTGCTGGATGGCTGGCTGGCTTGTAAAGCAGTCAGAGCACAACAAACACCCATGTCTGACTGTCTTGTCTGTCGGTCTGCTTGATCTGCAAGAGCGTTGGTTGTGATGTAACGCATCATCGCTGTAGCATAAGGCGTTGCTGGGGCTGAGCGGCGAGGAAGAGGAAGAGGATGAGGATGAGAGCGGAGGAGCTGAGGGGGATCTTGGCTGGGTGAGGTGAGGGAGAGTCAAGCCAGCGTGGTGGTGAGTAGTGGACACACCATCCATCCGTCTCTGCTGCTGTCCCCATTGGACGGGCACGGCCCCAAGAAGCTCAGGAGCCTGCGTCTCACCTCCTACCCACCCCCCCCCCTTCCCCCGACCTGTTAAATCATGTCCCACAACCCCCAGCGGCCAGGGAGCCAGAGTCGAGCGTCGGACAGCGCCACCAATCATCCCGCAGTTCCCATGGCAACCAAGCTCGGCAACCAGCAGCCGTCGCTACATCATATGTGGCGGTCCGCGCTGCCTGAGCCCTCACTGACAGCAGAGAGAGAGAGAGAGAGAGGAAGAGGAAGAGGAGCGATGAGTGGAGGAGAGATGGACAGGGATGGAAAGAGAAGAGTGAGGAGCAGCTGAAGAGAGTAAGACAGAAAGGAGGAGGTGGAGAAAAAGAGAACTACGAGAGAGGGAATGAGAGTCAAGAGCGGAGAGGGAGCAATAAGGGTAAAGAAGAAGAGGAGGAGGAGGGAGAGAGAGGGAGGGAGGAGGAGGAGAGCGAGGGAGGGAGGGAGGGAGGGAGGGAAGAAAGGCAAAAAAGACAGGAGCAGTGAGGGGGAGAGGTGTGAAAAGGACAAGGAGGCTCACTGCTCTCTAGTAATGCTGCAGCTCCTGGAAATGTTGGCCATTACCACACACACACACACACTTGGGTGGTAGCATGTACTGTATCTTTACAGTAGAATCAATTCAGTGCCATCAGCTTCCTATATGATGGCTCAGACACAAATCAGGCATTATATTTGGAGTGCCATGTTGTAATAGCCTGATTATCAGTGACTTTCAAATCTCTTCGAGACTTGGTCTGACCAAGAGCATAACAATTAATGTTTCCCAAAGGGCATGGTTGACTCGCCTCCCTAGGCTTGCTACTGGTTGACTGGTGTCCAACAAAGTGGGTGGAGTTCCCGTTTTTTCGGGAGATCAGAAACAATATTTACATTGCTCTTGGCCTGACCTGACAGAAGGTGTTGCGTCACGAGGGTGTGGCCTGGCTAATGTTGTAAGTGGGTTACAAACAATATCAGACCCTTCACACTGTCAGGGGGCAGTAGTCTTTTCATCCTCACAGAAGCCTATAGTATGATTCTTTACTATGCCAGCCAATCTCGCACTGAAGTCACCAATAGTGACATCACGTTATACCATTTGTCAGTTGAGGGGAACTAATTAACAAGTCCCTTATAACTTTTTGATGTCGTACGTCATGCATCACAGAGTCATACATCACATTGGAACAGTGGTAGAGGCGCCTGATCGGAAACCAGAAAGTTGCAGGTTCAAGCCTCGCTCCATCTGACCCCCATCGATGTGTCCTTGAGCATGATACTTAGCCCCAGGGTTGCTCCTGCTGGCAGGGGTCTACCCTGCGTGGAAGCCACAGCCACCAGTGTATGACTGGGTGAATATGAGGCATGCATGTATCTTCTCTTTTCCTCTCCTATCCTATCCCTTTTCTTTTCCACTGCTCTCCTCTCCTCTCCTCTGCTCTGCTCTCCTCTCCTCTCCTATCCCCTCCTATCCCTTCTCTCCTCTCCTTTCCTCTCCTCTCCTCTCCCTTCTCTTCTCCACTCTCCTCTCCTATCCCTTCTCTTCTCCTCTGCTCTCCTTTCCTCTCCTCTAGCCTCTCCTCTCTCCTCTCCTCTTCTCTGCTCTCCTCTCCTCTGTATCACCTCTGCAGTGATGTGCCATTCACCCTGCCTGTAGCATGAGAGTGCCTTGATGTCTATCCAGCACCCCGTCATTGTTATTGCTCCATGTGAAACTTGTTTGTTTGTTTACTTGTTTGTATTGTGTGTATTGGCTAAACTTCAGTCGAACCAGGTCTCCAGAGAAAGATCTCTGGTGATTTGTAAACGTTGTTTGGACGTTTGGGCATTTGTTTTGTTCTGAGCGTGACACGATCCCCGTGTTGTGCTTGCACAACTTTGCAGTTGTGGTCAGAATCTGACTAGCATTGTTGGCTACCTAAAAAGGCCCTTGCGAAAAACCATGCACAACATGCTAACGGCTGCTAAAGGTCTTGGCACTGCTAGCTAGCCCATACAGTTAGGGCCATAAATATTCGGACATCTGCACAATTTTCATCTTTTTGGTGTTGTACACCATCCCAATGGATTTGAAATGTACATTAACAGCAGACTTTCAGCTTCAATATGAGGGTGTTTGCGTCCAAATCGAGTGAACTGTGAAGGTATTATGACATTTTCTATCAGTGCCACCCCATTTTTAAGGGACCAAAAGTAATTGGACAGTCTAGTATTTATATATCAAATTTCATTTTTTAATTATTTGATTGCAAATACTTTCCAGTCAACTACAGCCTGTAATTTGCAATCCATAGACATCAATAGATACTGGGTTTTATCCCTGGTGATGCTATGGTGAGCTCTCTATTGCAACAGTCTCAGTTCCTGTTTATTCTTAGGGTATTTTCCCTTCAGTTTTGCCTCCAGCAAGTGAAATGGTTGCTCAACCGTACTCAGGTGAGGTGACTGACTGGGCCATTGAATAATATTCTACTTTTTTGGGGTAGAAATGGCTTAGTGGCTTTCAGATGAAGCTTTGGTCATTGTCCATCTGCACTGCAAAGCATTGTCCAATGAGTTCAGAACCATTAGGTTTAATATGACATGATAATATAGCCTGAAAATCTTCAGAATTCATCCTGTGGCTTTTGTCGGTAGTCCTCATCATCAATAAATACAAGGGGATAATCGTATTGACAGATATGCATGCCCACACCATGACACTACCACCACCATGATTCACTGATTGGGTGGTATGCTTTGAATCATGAGCAGTTCCTTCCCTTCTCTATACTCCTTTCTTCCCATTACCCTTGTACAAGATGACTTATGTCTCCTCTATCCATAGGATGTAGCTCAATACATATACAGTCTTTTTAAGACATTGTTTGGCAAAGCCAAATCTGGTATTGCTATTTCTGATGCAATCAATAATTTACATCTTTTAGTGAACCCTCTGTATTTCCTATGGTGAAGTGTTCCTCAATGTTCTTGATCTTTTTCTTGATTGTTGCCATGGACATGTATCCACCATTCACCAGGACACTGCTCCACATCTGGCAAACTGTTGGGTTTTTGTTCACCAGATACAGAATATTGTCTGTCATCCACAGCATTTGTCTTCCATGTCTGCCAGGTAATTTGGGTGTTACTCTGGTATTTCTTGTTTCCAACATACTGAACTCTTGAATTAATCATATTCAATGTTTCCCCATCTCTCAAATGGGTTTATTTAGATTTTTATCAACCTTATGATGGCTTGCATCACTGATGGTGACAGGTGGACTTTGGATCTCATGGACATTCCGTAAAAATATATAAAAATGCAAATGAAACATTTCAAAGGAACTTTAAGATCTTTTGTTGACATCTTGGTGATGGTGTAGTAAGGGAATAACACACATCTGACTGGAGAATAGCTGAGAAGCCTACTGTCCAATTACTTTTGATCCCTTGAAAAGTGGGCAACACAAACAAAAAACGTTGCCATTCATTCCTGTAAATGCGATATGGATGTTAACACCCTCACATTAACGCTAAGAGTCTGCAGTTAATGCACATCTTGTTTGTTTTATTTAAAATCCATTGTGGTGGGGTATAGGGTGGAAAAGGGTGATAATTCTGTTGCTGTCCAAATATTTCTGGCCCTAACTGTATGCTACTTCATAATGGCACAGCATCACATGCTACTTTTTCCTGAATATTTTGCTAGGTGTTTTGTGGAAAACCTCTCACACATGCTTGCTGTGCTCTAGTTTTGAACTCCCAACAGCTCTGCATCACCAACATAAATCATTATTATTTGTATATTTTGTTGTCATAAGTGCAGTATTATACTCAATCCATCTGCATGATTCAACACCGGGCCAGAAATGTGTTTATTGCCGAGCAGCAAACACTCCGCAGGGCAGGCACATCTCCAGTTCCACATCCTTCTTAGAATATCCTAGAAGAGTAATCCATTAGGGTTGATCTTTTGCCTAGAAATTTGTTCCGCTGTCCTATTTCCCCACCATAAATCATGATGATAAGTGTCATAATATTATATAATAATAATTCTAGCTATAGCTGTGTTTCTCAACCTTTTTTGAATAAACGCATGCCCTGGACCTCATCATAAGCCTCCCAATGCCCACTTGACCTCATCATATGCCTGCCAACGGCCCCCTTTAGTATATAAAAAAATGGACTAATGGCATTGGCCCCCGATGGCAACTAGGCACCATCCCCCCCTCCGCTGTATCTTTCTCAACCCTCCCCAACTTCCCCTGGGGGCTGTAGAGCCCCCGTTGAGAAGCACTAATCTATATAATGAAATGGGGGAGACTGAAATCTCATGTTTGTCACTTGGCGCATTCTCTCTTCGTGCTACTGACAAACGGGAAGCGTTTCTCATCCCTCGCTGCAATTGTTTGAAGCCATTGCAGTGCTGTTGAGCATTTCATTGGCAACTGAGCTCACCCATCCCCGTCAGACGTCTGTAAAGATTGCCTGATTTCTGCTGAGTCAGGCTTTAGTATTCTCCCTCTGCTGTCTGACTGACGTTACCACCTTTTTTTTGTTGCTATTGCTCTTGCTATTGCCGAGTCATCATCTACTGTATGTGGCGGGCGGACTGCGTATTGTGAAGAAGCTGCTACCCTGCAGATTAATTAAGGAAAATCGTTAGTCGATTCTCACTTCTTAGTCTTTTTTTTGCTTTTATTTCGATAAGATATGACAGTGAAGCAATGACTGGAAGCGAAAGGGGAGAGAGAGATTGGGAAGGCCTTGCAAAGGACCCGGGCCAGAATCGAACCCAGGTAGCTGACGAGTGCCCTGCTGTTAGCGTGGTGTCACTTGTTAGTCCTTAATTTCACATGAAATCAGACACTTCGTGGCTCAACCAACAGATTTTAATTTCATTTAGTGTGCCTTTTTAGTGGCAAGGTTAGAACCTCAGAACTTGTGAGAATCTGGTATCAGTGTTGAGGAGGAAACAGACTAAGAAAGTCGTAATTAATACGGTGGGACATTATGCGTTTATCCATGAATAGGTCAGTAAAATCATCTCTGTACGACTTAATTTTAATGTTGTTTGAAAGCTCTTCTCTGGCTCTATACTCTAATGTTGTAAAGTCATACACATGGCTTTTTTTCATTTATCCTTTATTTAGCCAGGATTGTCCCATTGAGACTTAGGGATGCACCGATACCGATACTGGCATCGATACTGCTCATTATACTCATCAAGCACTTGTCGATACCAGGAACGATACTGCCATTACACAAAACAATGCAAAATCTTGTCAATCTGTGGACTTGAAAGCAGCATGGAAAAAAGTGCCACCTCATACATTTACTAACATTTAAATCTACATGGAAATGGACAATAAAAATATCACAGGTGGAGAAAAACAAGGTCATGCATTTATTTTCCTTGTATTTTGGTGGTAAAAGGTATCGTATCGGTACTCGGTTTCGGCAAGTACAAACATTAATGTACTCGTACTTGTATCGGTTTTCAAAAAAGTGGTATCGGTGCATTCCTATTGAGACTAGCGTTTCTTCTGCCAGGGAGTCCTGGTCAAAATGGCAGCAAACATATAGTTACAGACACAGACAAACACATAGACAAAAAGGAAAATAAATGTACAGAAAACACATTAAGAAGAATAAGTTTACATAAAACGTATTATGAGATAAAAAGTAGCCTATGTGCTGCATAGTCAGAAACAATGACACTGCTCTGTGTATACTGTATTCATTTCCCTCTTAAAAGTGTCTAATGAGGGCAGAGAGTCCATACATAATATCTTCTGCAACTCATTCCATAGGTATGGGGCATAAAAAGAAAAGCCTGTTTTCCCTATTTCAGTGCGAGGAGTACAAGACTGTAATACTAACTTGTGTGAGGAACGTGTGCCATAAGATGAAGTACAAAAAATTACAGATATAATAGGGAAGTTTGCCCAACAGTGCCTTTGCAATAAAAAGTAACATAACGTATGCAATTTACGTCTTAAATACAAGGATGGCCATTGGACTACAGATCACAATGGTGGGTTCCTGAGGGGGCACCTGTTACAAATCGCAATGCAGAATGATAAACTGCATCCAGCTTCTTGAGGAGACATAAGGGTGCATGCATATAAATTGTATCCTCATTTAATCTTTATTTGTCTCCATATTAATTGTTTATTTTATTGATTTAAGGAAATTAATTTCCTCTCTCTATTGAAGAGGTGGCATCTTGTTTAAGGCACTTGGTTGTTGTGTGCTTTCCTAATATGGTGGGATTCCAGGGTGCCTTGTGCTCTGTGTACCGGTGGCCGTCCCTAGATTAAGCTATTGTCACAGATGCGTTGACAAAAGCAGGCTGGTGATTGGTGGGAGTGGGCCCTGGCAGTGTTTGTCTATCCTTTCATTCGGAGAGAAAAGGCTCTCGCTAAGCCATCTGGAGGACTCCGGGGGCCAAAGTGCACCGGAGCGCCCTCTGTCTTTCGCACGCGGGCGCTGCATGGAGGGCCCACAGCCAGTGACAGTTTCTCTTGTGTTTCTCTGATATTCAGGGCCCTAAATTAACTTTTTGGCAAAATGGCAAGTAGATGTTAATCTTACTAGCCAAACATACACTCACTACTGGATCAACGTGGGTGGCTAGTAATGTGGTCTTTTGTACCAGCCAAACTGAAATTTCACCAGCATTTGGTCAGTTGTCTGGTGTTAATTTAGAGCCCTGTATCCTTCTCTTTGGCTGGTGTTAACTTAGAGCCCTGTGTCCTTATATAATATAAAAGCACACCATTGTGTTTTGTTTTTTTGGGTATTAGTCTTTGTTTTACGGTAATTTGTGAACATATTTTATTGGCCGTTTCGATGACCTTATCCCCTTACAGAACTACCAGATGCAAATGTGTAACATGAATGCAATGTAACTTATGTATAACAACTGGGTATGCAATTTACAGCCCTGTAGTCCATTGTATGCAAAATATCTACTTACTTCACTTTGCATGAAATCCACTGAGCTGTAGTGTATGTAGAATATGTTTTGTGTACATGTAATAACCTAAGGCCTTTTCCTTTGCTGTGTGCGCGTCTGTGTGTGCCTGTGCGTGTGTGCCTGTGCGTGCGTGCGTGCGCGTGTTATTCCAGGTGATGGGTCCTCGATGAACTGCATGCCCAACCCCCAGATGGTAGGGGCCATGCAGGGCCACGTAAACGCCTCCTCCGGCCACATGTACCACCAGAGCCAGCAGGGCTCTCTCCAGCAGCAGCAGCAGCACGCCCAGCAGCAGGCTCTCCACCCGGGCCTGCAGCAGGGCATGCATGGCCCCCCAGGGCAGTCCTTCCAGGCCCAGCAGCAGCAGCATGCCTACCAGGAAAACCTCTACATGGACGCCGGCTCCTCGAGCAACTCCATGGCCTGCCTCTACCAGAACTATCAGGTGAGCTGCAGTTGTGAGGTTGGTTTCCTGGGGCAGGGTAGGTTAGGTTACTTTTATTATTCTCCACCAGAGAGAAATTTGTCTCGGAGACAGGGTGGTTGCAAGACCTACAAAAACGCAGATGAAGGTACTGGGGGAAAGGAAATACAAGAATAGACAAGACAAGACAAAGGATCAGAAACATTGGATGTCCTAACCCACTGACCCTGCCCCATCAACTCCATACTATCCCTACCTCAGCAATTGCACACCATTGCAGTAGCGCTTTCTTTTTTACGGTATTGCAATTACAGGGTTCCCACACGTCCTGGAAAACCTGGAAAACCTGGAAATTTAGAGATGTGTTTTCAAGTCCTTGAAAGTCCTGGAAATTCACCAAATGTCCTGGAAAAAAATATTTGTCCTGGATTTTTTTTCCTTCAACTTTTTCCCGATTTTGTTTGTGGTAGCCTATAATTTTTACTCTTCTCCGAGTCTAGACATGACAATTCATTTTATATCCACCTATTGAATACATTGCCGTCTTTGATTGCACTTATACACAGTAATATTCTTTGACTCGGTGTTGCCAAAAGTCGTTAGAAGTCGCTAGTTGGCTTGCTGAAAAGTCGCTAGCTGATATCATGGCGTTATATATCTCTCGAAAACCTGCTTATGGTCATAATAGGCCTACAAATAAGCAGTGCTAGCACTTCCTTATAAAAAATTGTACTGCTAACTTTTTTGGAGATCAGAGCTTTCAGTCTCACTAGCCACTTTGAAAGCTAGTTTGATCTTTGGTGTGACAAATCACAGTAGTCGCATAAATTGTTTGTATGCAAGAATATTCCAGAAGAAAAGAAACTGGCAACAAAACTGGCTTGCAGAAAGACAGAAACCACTGGCCACAATGGGTTGGTGAGCAAAAAAAGTCAAAGTCAAGTCTTGTGGAGAATGCATTTAAATCCAAGTACACTATTTTTTGTGATAAGAGAGAGACTATCAAGGTATTATTTTCTGAGATAATGTGACATTAATGTGAGTTTACATTGCACTTTCATTTAATTCCGAATAAACGTTTTGTGGATCAGAAAGCATTTCAATTGAACAGAGGCTGTACGTGCTGGGCTTGTAAAATTTGACATAGGGGTGTGGTCGCCAAGCTCCAGCAGATTCCTACTAGCGGGACAGCTGGTGATCTTCAACCGCAACCCAGGTCAATACCTTTGGACAAAGAACATAGAATGGATAAGAATGCTTATTCGCAGGAAATTGCATTGGCCACGGTGTAGTACGGGGGCGTAGCCCGGGGACACCATGCGCAGTGGATGCAAGGCCATGATCGATACAAATTGTGACACTGGAAACTCCGCAATTTGAATTGCATTGTGGGTGCGAGGAGCTGCTGCTAGTTCCGGCCCGGTCAAAATAGGATGTCCTGTCGTCAATGTTCAGTTTGTGGTTAAATTACAGCTGTCATTCAGCCTTAATTACAGCTGACACAAATTCACTATGTCCTATGACCTGTTCCACACTCCAGCCCTGGCGGTAGTGGCTTTGCATTTTACCTTGCCGCCAGTACAGTACTAAGCAAATAACGTACATTAGATAAGAAGTATCACTCAATGGAAAATGCATTGGTTAGGTGTAGTCCGAGGACATTGCTTAAAGACACTGTGCTCATGGTCAGTGGTCATAATGGATAAAATCTGAACTCTGTAACTTCACAAAATTGGTCAAGAGAGGAGATCCAGTTGTCAGTGTTTAATGTAATCCCTCCTATCACTAGTCTCCTTAGTACTAACTGCAGAAGAAGAAAGTGACTCCCCTTGCGGCCATGCCATACTATGCTCTTATGACGTCTTTGGACGTACCCTCTTCCCTAACACACTGTACTCATTCATTACAACTCATTTCAACCTTAAAGTCACATTGTCTCTAAAATGCATTGTGTGTCGCTGTGTATGTCCAAATTGTGGGTCCGACGGATGAAATACCCGTCCTGAATAATCAAAAAATAGTCCTGGAAATGTCCTGGAAATATCCTGGAAAATGATTTTTGAAAAAGAGTGGGAACCCTGAATTACTATGTATTTTCCGCGTAACATCAGGGTTACCCAGAGAAGGTACCTGTTAGATAGCATCTAATTTTTTTTTAACCTTTTGTTACCCAGAAAATTGTTTCATAGTAATTCTTACGATACATGTATTACTTAGTATTTCCTTTGTAATTACCCCCTTTTTAACCCATTCTATACCATGTAACTTCTCTGCTACCCTGTTGTTACCCAGAAAATGGACGTTTTATTCTTGTGTATTACATAGTATTTACCTTATAATTATGCCCTTTATTACTGTGTCGTTACCCAGAAAGTACATAGTAATTGGCGTATCGTCATGGAGGCTGTGATGATTTGCACCCCTACAATGAACCTTCTGTCTTTTCCCAACAGCAGTCCCATCCGCAGATGAGTTCCCAGCAGCAGCCACAGCAGGGTCTTCTGTCCTCCGAGGACCCTTCTAGCATGCAGCAGCAGCAGCAGTACCAGGCCCCCCACCACCACCAACATCAACTCCAGCAGCAACAGCAACATCATCAAATGCAGCAACATCACCACCAACAGCAATTGAAACAACAACAACTGCAACAGCAGCAGCTCCAACACCAACAGCAACTTCATCATCATCATCAACAACAGCAGCAGCAGCAACAGCTTCATCACCACCAACAGCAGCAGCATCATCAACTCCAACAGCAGAGAGACATGAAGGCCCAGAGCGAGGCCATGGCTGGTTCTGCCGCCGGCACTGTTGGATCCAGCAGTGCTCTAGGGGGCTCAGGACCCACAGGGCCCAGGCCCGGTTCTGGGGGAGGTCCGGAGACGGTGGATGCCATCTACCGAGCGGTGGTGGACGCGGCCAGTAAAGGAGTGCACGTGACGATCACTACGGCCTCTTCTACCACGCAGTCCAGCCCCGTGACCGCGCTCAGTGCCATGAGCGCCTTCACTGCCTCCATCGGAGAACCCCAGACGCATACGACGACGAGCGCTGGCGGCAACGCGAGTGCCACGTCCGTCCCGACAGCTGCTGGGCACCAGGGCTCGCCCGGCTCTGGCTCTGCCGCCGCCAACCCCCCGGCGCCTCCATCCACACGGCAAAAGAGACCGGGCCGGCCGCGCAAGAATGCCGCCGAGCAGGTCCGTAGTCCCATCCAAGCGGTCGAGACTACCACTTCCAGCAACGCCACAATGTCTGCCTCCTCCACGACCACCACCACTAGCGGTTCCCACGAGTACTTCCGCTCCCCAACAGCCAGCGGTGGCGGAGGGCTGACTCCCGGTGGGCAGTGGGAAGGGATGGAGGCCGGAGGGCAGCAGCAGACGCAATGGCCGACAGGAAGTGCCGGTTCAGGAGGTGGCGTAGGGGAGGACTACCTAGAACACCATCCTCAGCAGCAGCAGCATGTCAGAAGAAGTCCCGCACAGCCACAACATCAACAGCAGCAACCCCACTCGGAAGGCCCAACGCCCCCCCACGACCGGACGTCGGCCTCGTACCTAGAGGAGGGCTTCCGAGGAGGAGGAGGTCGAACGCCCATCAACTTCAAAGAGCGCCTGGAACAAACCGTGGAGCGCTGCGCCCACATGAATGGTGGCAGCGGTGCCATCAGCCAATCACCAGCTGCTGCTGCTGCCGCCGCCGCCGCCGCCACCCACCACCCAGCGTCACGCGGCATAGGCATAGGCCTCGGTGCCAGCGTCGGAGTGGGCGCAGGGCACTACGCTGACCCGCTGGGCCCTCCGCGGCAAGAGCTGACCGGGGACGACCAGTCTCCAAGCTCCTCCACCAGCCTGGAAGGTCCGCTGGCCATGCCCAAGGACTACGGCGGCGGCGGGCACTACAACGGGCACCACTACAACAACGGGCACTGCGCCGTGCCCAGCCCCTCAGACACGCGCAGCCTCAGCAGCGAGGAGGAGTTGCGTCATCCGGACTCGCCCGCTCCCGAGCTGCTGCACTACAGCCGGCAGGGGAGGGGAGGAGGAGGAGGAGGAGGAGGCTTCAGCATGGGCGAGCTGGTGTGGAGCCAGATCAAAGGGTTCCCGCCCTGGCCCACTAAGCTGGTGGGGGTCGGGGGAGGGGGAGACGAGATGCACCACAAGCAGGGCATGGCGCTCTCCGAGCCTGCCAAGGTGAGGTGAACTCCGACACAGACATCAGGTTCAGTTAGGTGAACTTCGACCATAGAGGTAGAACATTAGACTAAAGGTGACCTAGCCCCCTTTTTCACGCCAATACTGGCAGCCAAGATGCAAAGGTCAACTTTTTTTGGGGGGGGTGCTTTATTTGAGACAGGATAGTGACAAAAGGACAGGAAGCGAGTGAGGAGAGAGAGCGACGTAAAAGGACTGGCAAACGACTCAGGTCGGACCCGAACCTGGGTCACCGGCGCAGTAAGCTAGTGGCCTACCGTTAGGTCACGGTAGGGCCGCAGAAGTCACCTCTGAGACAGTCATCAGGTTCAGTGAGGTCAGTGTTTCCCATACATTAAGAAAACTATGGCGCACCGCCATAGTTTAAATTTGACCGCCATAGTTTCGAAAATGTTTAAAAAAAAAAAAAATCTGTTTTTTTTTTTTTTTTAATGATTTCCGTTTTCTATTAAACGATTTGAAAAACAATTTCCTTCGCATTTTCCTCCTGGAGTAAATACATCCTATAGAGAAAACCATGAGTGCTTGAAAGACAGAGGGATCAAAAGCCTAGTCAAGTTGTTGTGGTTAACTCGGGTTTGGAAGCAATAAAAAACCTTGAGAGAAGGGACAGTTGGGGTGAGTTTACTGACACTCCCCAGGCTTTGTTTTACAGTTGTATGATAATGAGTTAGGCAACAAGCCTTCATTGACACAGCAGAGGAGACATCGGGCTGCATATAGAAATTAATGTGTAACGAATGTGTATAGACATAAATGTGTAATATGTTGTTCAGCCCTTTTACCCTTTTATGGGAGGAATTTTGAAAAACTGGCCCTGTGATCAGCTCCCCTCATGTAGAATATGGTATAGCCTACTCTCTTAGACCATTTTTGTCTGTGCCTTAACAATTTCACAGTGCTCCTAAATTGTTATCTGTGCTCCTATTTCTTTTTTTTTTTACGCCGTGTGAACAGTTGCATTGTTGAAGTGTGCCGCTAAATATCTACCTAACTAATATGAACTGGTTTCACAATGTACTTTAATGACTAATATGATTCAGGTATTTAGCCTGACATTTCAAATCTGGTTCTTGATCTGTGTAGCTTCATATTCACACCGTTTTAGGCCATCACCAATTTTAGGCTGTTCTCCATTGACTGAAGAGGGGCACACAAAGAACATACACTAACACACACATACCTGTCCTAAATTGAAGTATTCAAATTACTGTTTGAGAACGGCTGCAGACTTGGAATGAAAATGCTGTCTGTAATGTTGGTAACAGTATTGTACCTCTCTCTCTCTCTCTCTCTCTCTCTCTCTCTCTCTCTCTCTCTCTCTCTCTCTCTCTCTGTTTATCTATCTCTCCATTTATCTATCTGTCATCTTCCTTTTTCACTTTCTTTCTTACCGTCTGTCCTCGGTAAGCAACTCTCAGCTACGTACGGTACAGTAAATTCTCAGCTATGGTCTGTCATGTGATTAATGTTGTCTGTTTTCTTCAGGTGGAGCCAGAGAAACTAAAAACACTAACGCAAGACCTAGAGGCCCTGGAGAGAGTCGCCAAAATGAATAGGAAGTAAGTTCTTCATATGGCGACGACGAGCATGCGCGCACCACACACACACACACACACACACACACACACACGCACAATGAACTAGCACACACATGCTCGCTCGCTCGCTCACTCACTCACCCTCTCACTCACCCTCTCACTCACTCACTCACTCACTCACTCACACACACACTACACACACGCGACCGCGCGCACACACACAAAATGGGCCACACATGCCACACATGCTTGTTTACTCTCACTCTCACACACTCTCACTCTCTCACACACTCACTCACACACACACTCACACTCACACACACACCCCAATCTTCTCATGGGTGTTCACGTGACGTCCCTTGTCCTCTCTGCCTGATCTTTCTGTCTAGTGCCTTTTCCAAGGCATATGCAGACAAGAAGTTTGCCCATGGCAGCAAATGTCTTGGGGTGGCATCAGTAATGTCCCGAAATTCCCACAGAATGAGCACATCAAGTGACACAAAGCATTAAACTTCACATTGACGATGATTATTTATGGGCACCAAGTGTATTTGCAGGTAGAGCAGTTGTTTTCAATCAGATGTAGGACACTATGTTTACAGATGCCAATTAATAAATGCACAAAAAGGAAAGGGGGTGCCCACATAGGGCCCCAAATTGACTATAACCGGCCCTGTTTCTGAACTTCCCGTGTCCTTCATTCTGAATTCTTTCGCCCAGTTTTTAGGGCGAGTGGTCCATATCCCTCATGACAATAACATTACATAACACACACACACACACGCGCACACACACACACACACATTCAAGGTGGCCTTCAAATGACATGTATGCTACATAACATTACACTCAGATGCATGCAGTTCTCTAGGTCCGGGAACAGTCCCCCTGGTGTAAAGTAGGGTTAGATGCCTTGCTCGACAAAGGGAGTTTCAACGAATCATGAACAAAGGCGTTTGAGAGTTATTTACACACACGCACATGCATATGCAGTGGGCTACAGTGTTTCCCACAGAAATTTTGGAAACTATGGGGGCAGCCGGGGTTTATTTTGTCCGGGGGGTGGGGGGGGGGGGGTCTTCTCACACGGGCCTTTTTTTTTGGGGGGGGGGGGTGTATTCTTGCAGTGTAAATGCAAAACGGCAAAACAATGACTACAGTATGACATTGGCGCATGGAGAAACTGTAGGCCTGGGCCTATATTTCAGCCATTTATATTTTGAGAAATAAGGCTACATAAGATGTTACCCATGACTTGTATAATATTAGTACATTGTCATTGTCAAAAAATGCAGTACAGTGAATAATTTCTGTTTACAACACAGTTTCATTCGTCCCTCATGCAGGGGTCTGGGAAACAATAATAAAACAAAATAGGAGCAGAGATAAGAATTTAAGAGCACTGTGAAATTGTTAACGCATAGACAAAAAAGGGTCTTAGAGGGTAGGCTATGCCTTTTCCCCCACACATATCTGTAGGCGTACACATTCTACATGAGGGGTGCTGGTCACAGTGCCATTTTTTTTTCCAAATTCCTCCCATTAAAAGGCTGAACAACATATTACACATTTATGTCTGTATTCACATTCATTACACATTAATTTCTATATGCAGCCCGATGTCTCCCTCTGCTGTGTCAATGAAGGTCCGCCACCAAACTCATAACAACTGTAAAACAAAGCCTAGGGAGTGTTAGTAAACTCATCCCAACTGTCCCTTCTCTGAAGGTTTTTTATATTGCTCCCAAACCCAAGTAAACTACAACAACTTGACTAGGCTTTTGATCCCTGTCTTTCAATTGTGGTTCTCTCTATAGCAGGGGTGCCCAACCTTTTTTTAACCAAGATCTACGTTTGAAGTTGATGGTCTGCCGTGATCTACCAAGTCAAATTCAAGGATGTCAGTATGAAAATTTAAGACCACCATTTATTAATCACCATTATTATGAACAAAATATTTTCAGTAGGCTACTATGGCCGTATCTTTTCAGTGTGTTTTTAAAGTGTGTTGAATAGCCTATCTTTACAAAGCAATGCAGCACTGATAGTGTGCAGAGTAATAATTTCAGTCATACACAAAATCAATTTCAAAATGATAAACATTTGGTATATAAAAGGCACATAGGCCCTATTTCTAAAATATGATGAAGCATTATCATGCCTTCAGTGGTATAGGCTACAAATTAAAAAGGGCTCAGAAATTCACCATTTGTTATGGGTAAATATAGTAGGCTACTATGAGAGAGAGAGAGAGAGAGAGAGAGAGAGAGAGAGAGAGAGAGAGAGATGAGAGGAGAGAGAGAGGAGAGGGAAAGAGAGACAGAGCAATGAGAGTACTCATTGGATTGGTTAACACCCCTGTTAAGTGTGACTTATTCTATGAAGGTTTTTTTTTCAGCTCTCTGGGACAGTAGCACAGCAAAGGCTTTCTATTGTGAGTTTGGCCAATCGTTTAGTCCACAACTGAAGCAAGAAACAGCACAAATTGAAGTTTGAATTCCATACATGTCAACAACTAACATTTCCCTTTACACGCGGCACGCGATGTAAACGCAGTTAGCGATGATGCATGCGACTAGCGATTTGGACGAAGATCCTCGCATATCGGCGTGTCATAACGCATCGTTGCGCACATGTTCTGTTACTCACCCGATGTTACACGTGTGCACACATGAATCAACTGTAATACCCTTACGGTCACTTCCTAATGCTTTCCCCTCATTCTGTGTTACCGTGGGACTACTTATCTAACCAATACCAAATTCAAAATCGTAATTCAAATTGTTTTTAACAAAAACGGATATCGTTTAAAAAAAAAAAAAAAAAAAAAAAAAAAAAATTTTTTTTTTTTTTTTTTTTTTTACATTTTCGTAAACTATGGCGGCCAAATTTAAACTATGGCGGGCCGCCATAGTTTCCTCAATGTATGGGAAACACTGGGGCTAGTTATGGGCCTGAGCAACACATTAGGTGCAAAGCAATCACCACCTCACATCATCATCATTTCAGTGAGATGTTTGCTGTTGAATTCTCCTCATATCGTGTGTTGTGTGGCTGCCTCTGTGTGTTTGTTGTTGACTGCTTTTAGCTCCTCAACAGGCTTCTCCAACTGTTCCTCAACTGTTTTGTAGGGGTGTAAATATGATGATCCTACGGTCAACGATCTAATCGAATCGTATCGTGGGTCATTCTTAAGTATCAAAAATAATCGAATCACTGGCCCCTGCCCAATGCCCTAGCTCCACAACATATAGAGGTGGAAAAGTAACTGGAAAGTCACATCGAAAATAATCAAATCGCTGCCTTAAGAAATCGATTTCGACTCGTATCATCATGACCCCTAATGTGTTGTGTGGCTGCCTCTGTGTGTTTGCTCTGCGCAGGTCTGGGAAGCTGAATAATCATTTGGAAGCTGCTATCCAGGAGGCCATGAGTGAGCTGGACAAGATAAGCACTGTAAGTCTGTCTACTATGTGTGCAAGTCTGTCTACTATGTGTGCAAGTCTGTCTACTATGTGTGCAAGTCTGTCTACTATGTGTGCAAGTCTGTCTACTATGTGTGCAAGTCTGTCTACTATGTGTGCAAGTCTGTCTACTATGTGTGCAAGTCTGTCTACTATGTGTGCAAGTCTGTCTACTATGTGTGTCAGTCTGTCTACTATGTGTGTCAGTCTGTCTACTATGTGTGTCAGTCTGTCTACTATGTGTGTCAGTCTGTCTACAATGTGTGTCAGTCTGTGTAATGTGCGTTAAGTCTGTACTAAGCGTATGTGTGTAAGTCTGTGTAGTGTGTGTGTAATGTGTGTGTACTTGTATGCTTTTCATGCAGTTGTCTTGATGTGGTACTAATATGTGTGTGTCTGTGTCTGTGTCTGTGTCTGTGTGTGTGTGTGTGTGTGTGTGTGTGTGTAGGTTCACCAGATCCCTACCCGTGAGCGGCAGGTGCGGCTTCCCAAGCCGAAGAGAAGGAAGATATCCAGATAACATTGAGTTCCTATGGGGGTAGCAGCCAGCACCGCATCCAGCCTCAAAACACACACTCACACACACACACACACACCTCTTATCCCCCGTTATCCCCTCCCCTTCAGGTCAAACAGGGGGTTGATTAAATCAAACATGAAGACGCGCGCACACACACACACACACACACACACACACACACACACACACACACACACACACACACACACACACACACACACCCCTAGCCCCCCTGTCCTGTGTTCTTCCTTCAGGTGCTACAAACCTTCCGCGGTGCAGTGCTGTCTTAGACCCTTCTAGCCCTCCGTCTGCCAGATGGACAGACTGACTGACAGACAGACAGACAGAGACTGGCCACGAAGGGCGCTGATTAAGCCAATCAGATATCTGCAAAAGAAACGAGACACTTTTTTCGGGACGAGAAGAGGCAAAGAAAAGGAGAAAAAACAGAGATCAAAATGGTTGCAATTTGTCTACAGCTCGCTGAAGAAATATTTTTTTCTAGAATACAAGATGACGTGGATGGTAAAAAAAAACTTGAAAAAAAAAACATAAAAAGGACAAAAATATTGCATTTAATGAAAAATAGACAGTCCAAATATTTCTGATACATTTTCAATATGTATATAGAAAACAGAAAAAAATCATGGTGAAATTCAGAGAAGAAGAAAAAAAAAGCAAGAAGTGAAAAACTGTATATACTGTACAATAATGCCATGTACAAGCAGACTTCATGCACACTCTATCTTTTATTGTACAAAAAAAAAGAAAAAAGCGAAAAAAAAACTCCAAACCAAGCAGTTGGTGTACAGTACCAATGTCTCTGGTTTCTATTCAGCACGCTGCCAATATGGCCAAGTGTGCTTGAGTGAAATGACTGAAGAAGAAGAAAGCGAGAAAGACAGCCTACAGCTTTTATATGGTAATGAACACAAAACGTGCGCTGTTTGTGGTTTTCTTTGTTTGTTGGTTTGTTTGTTTGTTTGTTTGTTTGTTTTATTGCTGTTTGCATATTTTCCTAATCGTTGTTGAGTGGAGGAGGGTAACATGCGTTTCTGCTCCCACCCCCCACCCCACTCAATACTCCACCCATTTCTTGGTATGACCGACCGCCTTCAAGTACACACACTCTAACACTAAATGCGTAATGTCCATATGGTCTATGTGTATGTGTCCCGAGCAGAATGAGCGTTTACCAGCTGCAAAAGGTCCTCGTGAATGTCTGCTGAAGCATCACAGTGCCACATCTCTCTCTGCATGTCCCAAGGTCCCTAGGCCACACTGATCCGCGATAGGACACAAAAAATCACAGAACAGTACACATAACCTTGAAATATTTTTTGCACGTATGCTGAAAGACTTGCCTTTACATTAATTTTCTTAAACAGAGTTTGACTCTCTTGATTTCTTCTTGACTACTTTAATTATGGCTACCATACTTCAATCCTTGATCGGCTGAATCATCGCATTCACACGTAATTTAGAGACATTGTTTTGAGTTCCAGTTGGAACTTTGCACAACATTCTAGAAGGTAATTCTTCTAACGTTCTAATTCTTTGAAGGCTGATTTGGACCATGTGGCACTGCTGGAAGATGTGTGGCGTGATGTTGGCATCAGACTCCACATCGATCAAGGAGGAGGATACTGTAGCCTTAGTTAGGGGCCTTATCAATTTTTTTCTCTGTTTTTTTGTTTTTGTAAATTATTTATGTACAGTATTCCGATATTTATTTGAACCACACATTTAGAGTTGGCAATAATGCAAACCAAGGGTTTGAATACTCTGAGAAAGCCTTATCCATGTATTGTACAAAGCATATATATAGATATCTATATCTTGCACAGAGAGAGGAGCAAAACTTTGTATTCAGTATTATTCACTTGTAGCTGTTAACAAAAAATATCTCTCTATGTATTATTTTTCCGTTTTTTTTTTTTTCTATTTAAAGTATTTCTAATGGGTGCAGTTGTCGTATTGTGTTACGCCATTTTCAGCACTGTTACTTTTTGTTATAACGGTAGTCTTGATGGCAAATCGAGTGTGAAACAAACTTAAAAACATAGCCCTGTGTTTTCCCTCTTTCACTAATCAGTCTGTCGCCAGTAACTGGTCTTGCGATGTCTCAGGATGATCATTTTCGCTTGGATATCGCCTCACTCACCATTCTTGTCCTCTCTCAAGGTGGCTCTGCGTTTTTGCTAGAGGTGTGTGTGTGTGTGTGTGTGTGTGTGTGTGTGTGTGTGTGTGTGTGTGTGTGTGTGTGTGTGTGTGTGTGTGTGTGTGTGTGTGTGTGTGTGTGTGTGTGTGTGTGTGTGTGTGTGTGTGTGTGTGTGTCACATTAGAGTGAGAGTATTTCTGTTTCTTATAAATGGTTAAGATACACACACATTTATCCAATCACTCTCCGTTCGGTAGTTTCCCAGACAGCATTGGACTCATCCCATTAGTACCCAACAGGCATAAAGACGTGAGCATACATCTGAATATTAATTTGTTTAGGATCAGGAGACTGCCCCTAGCCATACTGCCTTTAGTTCTACACAATCGTTTTGATCTGAAAGAAAGTCTGGCGAGGATGACTCATAACGGACAAGATCATGGTCCCTGTCTCTGTCCAATCAGAGAGCGGGACGGGTATGTCATAATGGCCAAGCATTCCGACCTTTACAGTTTCTCTGTCCAATCAGAGAGCAGGGCAGTATGTAATAATAGCCAAGTATTCTGCCCCCTACGGAATTTACAATAGGCAGGTCCTCAGACCTAATCTCACTTGTGATTAGGTCTGGAGTTAACCAGGCAAGACTGACCCTGGAATAATAGTGAAAAGAAATTACAGAATTGGCCAGACGGTACTATTGCACCATAACATATACCATTAATAGCCGTGAAAGGGCTGACTATCAATGCCAGATGTTTAGAATTTTCCTTCATTTTGAGCATATGAACCATACCAGTGTATCATGGATGACGGCAGTGCAGCCACGTTTCACAAGGTGTTGAGGAAAAGGGACATCCATAGTGTTTATTTGAACATTCTTCATGTTACACTGAAAAAAAATACAGTTTTAATTCATTTAGGGTTTTTTTTTTTTTTTTTTTTAATGCTGCTACCAAACCAGCGTTGTATTCGTTACATAGGCTGGTCCGTCTGCCCTTCCACCATCCCACCTGAACAGCTCAAGGAGAGGGTGTGAAATACGAGAAAAAAAGTGAATTTGCGTGCGTGCGTGTGTGTGTTTTAACACACTTGTGTGTGAGAAGATGGGAGAAGTAGTTAATGTATCGCAACACTAGCATAAAACCCTCATTAATTGGCTGTGTTCACTACAACTTCATAGCTGACAGTATAACACTACGAGCTTTGTCCTGAAAACATCCACATGGGAAATAGCATAGCATAGCAAAGGACGCTCACAAAACTAGTGTCTTGAGGATTGGGGAAAAGAATTCTTTTTTTCTTCTTTTTTTTCTTCTTTTGTTTTGTTTAAAAAAAAATCTTTAAATTCTATGTTATCATGGTGCCACATCAAATTAGTCACTACTAAAACTGTCAAGTGCAATATAACGTAATGTAATGTATCTCTTTGTCATGTCACTCTCAGAATATGTGTAGCCTCTTCTAGTTACGATGTTGCTGTTCATTCTGTGTGTTTTTGTTATTTGTCTTTTCTCACACCAATGTTCTCAACACTAAAATGTAGGCTGCAATATCCTCCGACCACACTTGTAACATGTACTGACTGGACTGGCAAGTTTTCAGGGAGATTTTATTTTGACACAGTTTCACTTTTGATGTCCATTAGGTTCTGTATACTCTTTAAAGAATTTGATCAATCAAGGTGAATTGGCTATACAGTACACCATGTCATTTTTCTTAGAGAACATGCCTTTGGCAAAAATCTGCCAACTGGTGTAAACTCAGAACCCCTTGCAGTTGGGCTTCTCAGAGCGAGTGAAGTCCAGTTTTGAGTGTATTTGTTGTATTATAATTATCAATGATGCGCAACATAGATTCCTTGATTTACACTCAAGTGCCATATATTCCAAATGACATTGTATTACCTCTCCAAGTCACCTGGTTGAGTAAGACGGGTAAAACCAGGTCATTTTCGACATGTGGCACTTGTAGCTAATGAAGCCAAGTTGCCCATCACTGATTACTACGTACTCTTAGTTCTGTTAAAGAAAAATGCCAGTTGACATTTTATGCCCCTCACAAGTGCCCCCTGGTGGACTTGGTCTGAAATGCTTCATGATTCGTGTTAAAGCCATAAATGACAGCAACTCCAAAACATAGTGATTCTTTTTCTTTATGACTGTTTGGAATGTATTCAGCTCTAAGAGGAAAGATCAAAGATTTGTTGACAAAAGATATGTCGGTACTTATTACTGAATGATCTTTTAAAAGATTCAGGTCCAAAATGTCTACATCCAACTGTGTGTTTCTAAGAATATATATGGTATTAGCCTTTGTGGAGTAGTACGCAGTCCTGTGGACTCTAAAGTAAAAACTGGGTCAAATATTTCCCTGCTCTGCCAGGAGGTTCACCAACCCTGACATGGGTTACTTACCAACACGGTACTGTACCTGGTGAAGCTCATTCTGTTGTATGTGCAATCACATGGAGACTGAAGGCCCTGTTCAAAATGTTCACTACATTACACCACACTACATAGGGCACGCGTCATTACATAGTTTGTTTGTTTGTTTGTTTTTCTCCTTTACATAGTGCACACTGTGTCGTATGCAATTTTTAGAAACTCCTGCTCACTGACCATTTTACTGTTTTCTTTAATGCACAACGTTTCGGTTCTAGACCTTCAACAGGTCAACAAAAAGTTAACCTGATCAAGGTCTTGGACCAAAAAACGTGTATTAAAGAAAACCGCAAAATGGTCCGTGTACGGCAGTTTTTTTCATATTGTCTGCTGAGTGACCCATGGGCCTTCTCCGACGCACCTGCCAGCTGAGGTGTGAGAAAAACAATACAAGGAAGTTTCATTGTGTAGTGTGAACATTTTGTATTCAGGCCTAGCAGTTCCCATGTACAAACTCCCCCCTGTGTGGAAGGTCTGGTCTGGTCTTTTGGCTGGTGTTTTTTGGTCCCTTTTTTTTTCTTCGCCCCTTTTCAAATTGTGTGTTTGGTTAAAGGTAAAAGGAGAAAAAAAAAACACATTTTAAATTACAACATTCATTGTCAACTTTTGTCCATCTGCGTTACCAGATGTGTGAGCAAACGTGCCTGCACTGGGATGGTCATTTCACATGTTTTCAATGATTGTAAGGGTTTGTGTGTGTGTGTGTGTGTGTGCGTGCATGCGTGTGTGTGTGTGCGCGTGCGTGTGTGTGTGTGTGTGTGCGCGCGCGCTTCTGTACCTGTTCTGTCCATTGTTTCTGTCTCCTGTTTAGCTGTCTGTCTGTCTGTCTGTCCAATGCTTAGACATCGGTATGACCAACCGCTCTGTCTCTGTTTCCGTTCTGTCTGCCCTTTGTTTTCCGACATGTAACTAAGTATATATTTTTCTCACCGATATATACTTTACAGCCCTAGACCTTGTAAAGTATGTTGTGCACTTGATTTCATTTGTTGCCGCGATAGCATTGATGTGGGTGTTTTTAGAAATAGTTTGTTGAAGTCCATAATTTCTAATTGTTTCAGTTTTGAGTTTTGCCTTTTTTTCTTTGTTTTGTTTTCATTTCTTTTTCTTTTTTTTTAGATTTATATGATTTCTTGTAAGCAGCGAGTTTGTTATTTGTAAATATTGTGAACCTTACAGGTCATGCAGTGATGTAACATTGAAAAAAAATGTTGCACCGATGTTTCAATTAAAAACTGGTCACTCATACTTGAAAAATAAGGTCTACAGGCCTTTTTGGTACATTTCCTTTTTCCTGAAGTTGTCCAAAGCAACAAAACGTTACGCCACATAACTCATTGGTTGACTTACCGTTACTTACCGTTACCATTTTTGCTCAGTTCTTCTGGGGGGATTAAAATTCTTATCTGCAATAAAAGTAATATTTATAAATGCATTTATTTTTTTACTGAAGTCATACTGCTGTATAATTAGTTCCCTGAATGATTTCTTAACTTTGCTGCAAGCACTTTCTCTGCAAAGCCCTCAAATTTACAAATTATGTAAGGTAGTGTTTCTCAACGTGGCGCTACAGCTCCCTGGGGGGCGTTGGGTAGCCCTAGGGGGGTGTTGAGGATACAACTGAGGGATACAAGGGGGGCAGTGCTTATTTGCCATTGAGGTGCATTAGTATATATTTTTTTTAATACTGGCGGGGGGTTGGTAGGTTTATGATTAGGTTGAGGGGGCTTTGGGAGGCTTATGATGAGGTCAAGATTTGTTCAAAAAAGGTTGAGAACCACTGATGTAGGGGAATGCTGGTAATATATTGAGGCATAAATGCAAATTCGTTGTGTGCAGATGAGTGGTATGTCACAATGACAATGGGAGTTGGAGTTTCCCAATGGGGCTTTCACTTCACTTAAACATCCTTGAAAGACTCCATCCTGACATCTAGCCCTATGGCTAAAATAGTCAAACCAGACCAAACATAAAAACGAGAATGGCAGCAGATAATGTTGGACATAAGTTTTGCACATAAGTGCTGCAAGAGGCCGCAATACACCAATGTCACTACAGCTGAAAGTTTACTCTCTTTCTTACAATGACCTTGTGTCCAAATACAAAATCACAGGTAGCCTACTCTTTAAAACTTTGCCAATGTATTTGGTGACAAAGATGTCACAGTAGTGGGAAAATGAGACTCACAAGGAGGATTCTTAATTGAGGAGGGACCAATGGCAGAACAATTGCACACAGGGCCCCACGGCAAGACACTGATAGGGCCCCCCATAAGGCCTGCAAAGGTCAAAGGAGCCACCACCAATGTGGGAGGGGCAACTGCCCTGCTCCCTCCCCCTATAGCTCCGTTTTTCAAAATGCATTTGTTTTGAAAATTCAACAGGTAACATTTAGAAATGAGAAGTCATTACCAAGACACCCTCTAAAAATAGTGATTCTGTGGATGGTGTCCACAGACCATTTCTCCATTTTCATCCTTTCTGAATAATATTTCGGTCACATTTGCATTTGTCAGTGTCCCACCTCTGGAGGTACCACGAGGCAGTGTGTCAGCCCATTGAAGTCGCCAACATAGTGGGTTCTTTCCAATATGCAGGCTCCCATCCTTGACTTGTGCTTGTGGCTGATGCCCCGACTCCGTCAAGAAAATGATAAAGTTTCCCCTGTCAGTCTAGCCACAACAGTCAGGGCAGTCATGAGTAAGCGATTAGGGCGTCAGACTTGCAGCTCAAAGGTTGCTGGTTCGACTCCTGACCCGCCAGGTTGGTGGGGGGAGTAATTAACAGGTGCTCTCCTCCCCATCCTCCTCCATGGCTGAGGTACCCTGAGCAAGGTGCCATCCCACCGCACTGCTCCCTTTTGAGCGCCATTGGGGGCTGCCCCCTTGCGCGGGTGAGGCATAAATGCAATTTCATAGTGTGCAGTGAACACTTGTGTGCTATGGAGTGCTGTGTCACAATGACAATGGGAGTTGAAGTTTCCCAATCAGGCTTTCACTTTCACTTCAACAACTTTTGGGGTACTGTTCTTCATTCACCATACCGATTGCAAATGAGAGATGACATTAGGATTACGCTTTTGCCAGATATTGAAATACACCTCTATCATCTATCACCTCTATCCTTCATCATGAGGCCACAAGCAGGTTAGGGAGCAAGGGAGGACAGTAGTAAGGATATTAGAAAGACCCCACCGCTTATCATCCAAGATTGCACATCAGTGCAATGCTGTGGCAAGAACGTCATGTGTCTCCCACCACAGTGTTCACTCCAGAGCATGAAGGAGATACCAGGAGACATGTGGGGTACACGCCAATATGCGAACTCCGTCCTCGCTCTGTGCTTGTGCCCTTGCGTTTGCTGATGCCCGGCCTCTGGAGAAAACAATTAAGTTTCCCCTCTGTCAGCCTAGCCACAACAATTTTTGGGGGACTGTTCTTCATCCACCATCCAGTTTGCAAATGAGAAAATTACATTAGAATTGAGCATTTGCTAGATATTGAAATGCAATGCTGTTGTCGGTGACGTCATCACAAGGCCACGAGGAGGCAACTTAGCAAGGGAGGACGGAAGTTGGAATTCACCCATGGAAGGGGCCACAGGAGGGTTACAAGCCAACAGTGGGATTGTCACCTCTTTTGTGCAAGCAGGTACATGCACTGTCAGCTCCCTGTAAAATGAGCTTCATCAGGTTAGTGATGTAGGCTACATATTTTGCTTCTCAAATGGTTATGAACAGACTCCATGAGGGGGCATGAAGGTCCAATATACACACATGGGGCACAATGGTGTGGAACATGATTGGCATGTGCCAGAGAAGATTAAGATTGGCAAATCGACCATTGGCGCCCTGTGCTTTTCACCAGGGCTGCCGCTAGACATAAGCAGAGTACACAGAGTGCTTAGGGCACCAACCAGTGTTTGGGGCACCAACCACTATGCCCCCAAAATTGGGGCCTCTTAAATTTAGATAATAAAAAAAATATTGAATTACATTACAAACATATACTTGTGAAAAGTTCATAAACACCGCACACTGGATACTGTTCTTTTTTGCCTTTTTATTTTTTGTAGCAAACTTCGCTACAAAAAAATAAAGAGAAAAAAAGAACAGTATCCAGTGTGTGGTGTTTATGAACTTTTCGTATTGATCACCTTTTCCTGCCTTACACCTGCACCTGGACAGCTGAAGTGTTGTGCACAAGGACTTTCTTGCACTTTAAACCTATGCTTGTATTTATTAGTTTATATATTATTATTATTGTTATTATTATTATTTAATTATGAGGATGGGCTCCTGATCAGTTACGCTTAGGGTCTCCAAAACCTTAGCAGTGACCCTGCTTTTCACAGGAGAGCCTGTTCAAACAGAGCAGATGTGACTTCTATGAGTCTGGAGAGTCCATGGAGAATGTTAGCTACCTGCAACGTCATCCGTGAAACACAGGGTGGAAATGGTGAATATGCTAAACTTAATGTTTTGTGTACTTTTGGCTCTGCCCCTGGGTACTTAAAATGTGGCATGATCTTGTGTTTTCCAGGCGAAATGACCCACCGCCCCTCCCCATTAATATCTGTAAGCCATTAGTAAACCACTATTGGTTCTCAATTTGTGTGATAGGTATACACTTAATAATTGCATTTTGACTTCAACCTATACAGAAAATCACTGAACCCTACAAAATTGTGGTACATTCACGCTCATCTTTTACCCCCTCAGATCTCTTTAAGCTGACTGTGCATGTTCACTGTGCAAGTCATTGCCTTAATATTTTCTTAAACAACACCATTTCTGAAGACTTGGTTGTCTTTGGCTGCTGGAAGGGAACAGTCTTGCTCCTTTAACAGTTGGAATCATGATGTTCGCCAATGTTCCAAGTTCAGTGTACAACTATGTTCTCTCCCTGCCCTCTGAGCGCTCATTCTGCATTGCGAAATATATTTTCGAGAAGTGACGAGTCATTACAATCGAGTCTTACAATTTTTGAGCTGAAGTTCAGACGCACTTGTTGACCTTGAAAAGACTCGCTCTCTATCTCGAGGCAATCACGTCATTCAGAGCAGACCATGAGCCCTGCACGAAAACAAAAGGTTAGGGCTAACAAATGTCAAGTGTCTTTCCAGATTAGGGAGCGCACGAAAAGGTAAGGGTTTCATTACGCTAAATTCTCGCAAGATGTTTAGATTTTCATTCATCCATGTCATGGTACCAAAAATAGCTAAATTGTAAGCAACTGGACTTCCTGTCACGAAAAGTTCTACGCAGTTGTTTTCTGCCTCCTGTCTGTCCGTGTCCGATTCGCGTTACGGTCGCCTTTGAAGTTGCCCGGAGACGTTGATGTTGTGAGATTACTGTCACTTTTTGGAGACGTATCCAAATGGGAAACATCTGTTGTTGCACATGTCCGCGTGTCCTCGGAGAGAGGTCCCCTGGCCTACAGAGGACGTGGCCTGACAAGAGCACGACATGAGCACAAAACAACCCAGAGGGACCGCGGCCAGGTCCGCGTCGTTTGAATCAAAGCGCACCGACCTTGTTTACGCGTCCGCATGGTGAGAGCGGCACCAGACATTGCATGTTGTTTTGGGGTTATCGGGGGAGACGAGGCACTTTGGGGCACGGCACTTGCACAGAGGCCTACTTATTCAACTCCTTGTACACAGCAAACTAGGTCGGCCAGATGTCACAGTAGGAGACTCGGGAGAAGGGAAAGGAGGTCATTTGTGTTCGTCTCGATTATTCACATATCTGCATGCTGTTTATAATATCAAAAATGTTGCCCTTTAATTAAAGTGACAATAAACATTCCTTCCTGCCAAATGAAGTAATAATTATTACATGTTGTAGGCCTAGATAGATCATTTTACGCATACATTTCTGTAACATAATGTGATAGGTTGAGTACTGTCTTCTTAAGAGTTGGGTTGATGAAGAAGAGAGTGTGTGGTTTTTTTTATGTATTATACATTTGCATCTTTCAATATAATGTCAGTTACTTGACATTTGGTCAGTCAAAGTCATTTTCCTCCATTAGGACACAGTCACCAGATAGGGGTTTAGGAGCAGCCGCATACGTCCACCACCATTGAAGGGATCTTTCCGTAGATAATCTGCTCCATTCGATTGAAGTAGAGCATGTTGATCGGTGACATCTTAGTGGGCGTGCAACAGGGACCGGCGGTGCCCCGCGGGCTAGCCTTGTTCACCAGGTGCGTGTGCGGGTATTTCTGCAGGTGCATGTATTCGCACTCCCCGGAGCAATAGTTGGCTTTGTACCGCTTCGGGGCGATAATCCAGTCCCAGCCAAAGTCTTCAAAGTCCACTGTGAGAGGGTAGCGGCAGCAACGGGACTCTGGGGAGTGCTCGTCACAGTCGAGACCCGTATCCCGTTTGGAGCGCTTCGGCGTCTCCGTTATTTTAACCTCCATGAAAGGCTTCTGGAAATACAGAAATTAAAAACAGGATGACGAGATCTATGAGACGGGGATGTGCGCACCTTGTCTCTGTGCCTTTCACAAAACTACTTCAAAGAGTTATGCACGCACCCTTGCAAGAAATAATTGCGCACGTATCATTGATCCCATCATGGAATATTTACGCACACCGTCTTTAAATAATTACAGATTTACGCACAAAATCTCTGAAAGAAAGCATTAAACACACACATTTGTCCTTCATGGTATTAGTTCTAGAGACATAAATGGGCGTCTTACCAGTCCTTCGGATCCAGATTCTGCAGAGGTAACGGCTAGGTCCTCTCCGTTGGAATCAAACGCCTTGATTTCGATACCCATATTAGTGTCTGGCTGCTTGAGCCACGAGATGAGCAGCTGGTTCATTTCGATGCTTTGCCAGGAGCTGGTCTCAGCATCTACCTCGATTTTCAGAGACCTGATGATCGTCCTTGTGCTGCCCTCAGACGGGGGTTTCAGGCGCGATATCTGTAGGAAGACCGTGCCGGCTTCCGCAGTAGGTCGGAGGTATATCCACAACTGAGCCTTTAATATGTTGTTGGTCAGTATCTTTGGGCTGAGGGAGAATAAACAGCATCTGGGCAGCCCGTTTATTTGGACGATTGATTGAGCTGTGAAACCGAGTAAGAATAAATCAACTGATTGTCCAGAGAGACAACACAATATTAGGATAAAAAGTAAAAACAGCAAAAATAATACAAAAAAATGTAGCCTAGGTTCTGACAAGGGGTAGCATATGCACCCGCACACTGCCTTATAATTATGACTGGAGGATGGAAGATCTTTTACGCACATCCATATTTCCCCCTCACTTTTACGCACGTACGCTGCGCCAGTACAAACTACAAATAACGGCCAGTGTATACTTGCATCTCGTTGCTTTCTTCGTGCAATTAGTGCCCAGTGTATGTACAAAAGCAAATAAACAACAAATCCCATGCAATCTGTAAGTGATGGATATATACCCAGTGCGTAAAACTTACGCTCGGTGGCCATGGTGATGATGGTTTCAGTTGTGGCGAGTTCCCCATCGTCGGCTGTGGCAACCTCCTTATCCTCGAGCTGCAGGTCGTACTGGCTCAAGAGCTCCTGTAAAGGTGGCGCTTTGGGCAGGAGCTGCTTGATCATGTCCCGGCTGATGTTCGGAGCCTGCTCCAGGCGGAGGATGCTCAAGATCTGGGACTTGATGGTGTGCAGCCGCATCAGCTTGCTCTGGTGCCTGAATTCGCATGTGGAGCACTGCTCGGGGTCCTCCTCTGTCGTCACAGGCTGAGGTGTGGTGGAATTGCCCAAACAGGTCGCTCCAAGCGCGCATAAGAAACTCAGGTACACGAGCAAGGGCATTGTGGCTATAGTACTATATTACTTCGGCAGGTTAGAAGTGGGTTTGTGTGGGTGCCTGTGTGTGTGTGATGGTTGTGGTGGTTCCCTCACCCCCGGTTCGCCTGCGACAGCTAGGAAAAGAAGGGAGTGTTGCACAACGAACAAATTTATACCACTACTTCCTTGATATGTCGTCAAATCATATGATTGGCCGAAATAATATCAGATGTATCAAAATATGTGACCTAACAAACATAGCCGAATAAGGCATCAAAGTAAAGGATATTCTTTCATTGTCGTATTTTTTACAATAGCTCTGAAAATATATAATTCATAATAATACTTTTCCCTATTGGAAATTGTGACCGCAAAGTTTTTAACTCATCCTTTATGGAACTTTCCCTTTGAATGTCAATAATTGTCATGGTCATGAATTATTGCTATGTTGATATTGTAAATAGGCTAGTATTATTTAACCTATAGTCAAATATTTTGTCGTATTATGTGATATATAACATGTACTGCTTCATATGGAAGAAGAAATATATGAAAGAAAACAAAACAAAACAAAACAAAACATTGCCTGCCAGTGTTTGCTTTGCACTTCACCCAGTGGAGTGGTGCCATCCTACCGATAGAGGGTGCTACTATTCTACAGAATTCGTGCCATGATTTGGAGTGGAGGTGTTCAGAGTAGTGTGTTACTCGTGCAGAGTTTAGTTTAGAAACTGAGATTGGCTTTTTGATATTCTCACACCAGCAGTGCGTCCTTCAGTCGCAGTTCGGAGTCTGTGCTGTATATTTGAGAACAAAAGGAGCTGGTGAGTAAATGCAACGTAGTCATGCATTGCTAGTTTGAGTAATGGGACACAAAGGAACTACGCTATAGAAAGGCAAAATAGTATTTAATCCTAAATACTACTACAAAAACAACCCAGCGGCCCAGGATTGACGAATGAAGAGGAGCCTAGCAATTACGCATGCGCGTAAAGGTGTATTTTTATGTGCCCGTTATATTCTTGTCTGTAGTGACCGGTTGAAGTGCAATTTCATATCACCTGGGGCTAATCGCAAGACCAGAGCCACTGCATGCTGTTTTCCTGTTGGACACATCATTGGACCGAACCTGGTGCCCCTGGACTCGACCAAAGTTTACATCAAACTTACCATTTCTTAAATGGATCATTAAATAATCCCACCATGGGGTGCTGTAAATCAAAGCACGGACAACTGTCTGTGGTGGACTACTGCTGTGAACAAGACACGAACGAGGCTGTGGTTGCTTTGGTGGACCCCGTAGTGGACGAGAGCACTGCCTTGTTGGAGTGGCGTGAATACGAGAGCGGATTACCTCAGGTAACGGAAGAAGAAGCGCTTTCTTCTCCTCCCGTCGGTAACCTGGCGCTGATGGATTTTGCCCAGAGGATGGCCGAGGAGATCATGGCCATGGCCATGCAGCAGTGGAAAGAGCTGGACAGGCGGTTTGGGGACATTCCTTACATTGACACAGACTAGCCTAACCTACACGGATTTGATATTTTGCTGTCTGTTTAAAAAAGGTTGTAACCGACAAACAACAGTCAAAATCTCATTGACATTGACAGCAGTTTTGGTCGCTTACCATCAAACAAAAAAGACCTGGAGAGGCGGGCAGAGAGACTTTGACTAACACCTGATGATGTTGGTAGCCTACTTCATCACCAATTGATATTTGGCTTGTCTTTTGATTAACCTTTTGTTATGATGTTATTACACTGGTTTTGAGGCCCATCTCAACCAAAAATGGATGGATGGATGATGATATTCATACGTATGTATGCCATAGTAGAAATGTAATTTAATCTATTTTCTTATCAATTTCATTTAATTTCTCAATCATTGGCACTTTGTTTTATGACTGTTTCCCCTGTTCTGCTCTCTCTCTCTCTCTCTCTCTCTCTCTCTCTCTCTCTCTCTCTCTCTCTCTCTCTCTCTCTCTCTCTCTCTCTCTCTCTCTCTCTCTCTCTCTCTCTGCGTGCGTGTGTGCGCGTACATGTGCATGTGTGTGGACTGTCAGAGTGAGTGCGCCCCCATTCCCGTAGCCTGCTGCCCTCGTCCTGTTGTTTGTCTTGTAAATACAGTCCAAGTTCAAAGGCGGGTGCCGGTGGCGGTGCATTCCTCCCCCTGAGCTGCGCTCCAGTTTGCTTCTCAGTAGCCTAATTGCTGAACTATGGCCACAGCGCTGTCTCTTTTGTTGCAGTTGGTCACTGTGCTGTCTTGGTTGGCTTGGACCTTTTTTTTTTTTTTTTTTTTTTAATAGGCTATTTATAAGAGGCATTTTCCTTTATTAGATAGGACAGTATGATGGTGACAGGAAGCAAGTGGGAGAAAGGTGGGTAAGGATCGGGAAATGACCTCTGGCTGGAATCTAACCCGGGTCCCCGGCGTAACAGTTCAGTGCCCCACCGTTTGCGCCACGGCAGGGCCAGCCTGGTCATTTTTTAACATTACCCAGTTATCAAGTGTGCTGGCCATCTTGTAACCCACTTAAGGGGGGGGGGGCACAGAGCAGTGAGTTTGCTCTTGTTGTCCTGTCTTTTGACTAAACAGTCGAAGAATACAGGCTTTTGGTGTATGTAAGGTTTTTTGTTTTACTCTGGGATGTCCTGAGGGTCACCTCACAGACAGAAATATACAGAGTGAACATACTCTTGCAACGCGGGGTACAGTGGAATAACTGTTGTGTAAGCTATGAACAGCATACTGGTGTTGTAATTACATCAGAAAGAGTACTTTTACTTTATACACCTCTGGTCGGAGACATAAGTGCGTGGTCAAATGGAAATTTGGGAGTTTATGGAAATGGTATGGACACCTGGTTGCAATAAGTTAACCACTTGAATAATAAAAAGCGAGTTCTGCTTTGTGTCATTTCATAGAGTAAAGACAATGATGACCACACACACACACACACACTCACACACCCATGAACTCCCTTTTTAATCCATTGTATTGAAGTGTAACATTTCAGGCCACTACAAGCCTTCCTTCAGACATCACTCATGGTTTGTTCTCAAGGGGGCGAAACAATGATATTCATAACATGGATAACTTGTCCTGGGTGAATGATGATGTTCACAGACAGTGACAAACCATGACAAACTGAGGCCTATTACATCTTGTAGCCCCATAATGCACGCCGTACCATCTGAGGCACACTGTATTTATTTATTTTTTTATTTCTCCTTTATTTTACTAGGGTAAAAACACACTGTAATAGTCATTGAAAGGTTAATAACCATAGTACTACACTAGTACTACGACATAATATAGGGGCCCATAAGTAATGCACTTACGACTCAGTCATTGCCATTCTTGTAACAACACATTTATAACGCTGTGCATTCACAGGGTAAAGTGAAGTTCAAAGAAAGACTAATGATTGTGACTGTTTACCTGTCTGCCAGAAAGGTGTATGCCATATTATACCATACAGTTAGTCAGAGTAAAGAGCTCTTGTAATGACCTATGCGATGTCAAGATTCTCTCATCTGTCTTTCTAAGGTGTGTGTGTGCGTGCGTGTGTGTGTGTGTGTGTGTGTGTGCGCGGTCACCTGACAGGGTTGTTTACATGCACAGGGTCACAACTCTCTCTGAGGCGCCACCCATCAATCATTGTCCTCGTTGCCATGGGGACGTCTCGGTTTCCAGTCAGGACAGACATTCACTGTCCGTACAACAGGTGTCACATATAAAATCCAAATGAGTGATTTTTTAACCAAGCAAACTGTATGTTGGATTATTCTTTGCAGAAACGTTGCCCAGTGTGAGAGAAATCCAGGAATAAACTGGGACCTAAAAACAGGCAAAGGCATTTTTTACAGCTCCCTCTAAATATTTGGGCCACTCTCTAAAAAAAATACAAAAAACCCAACCGAGATCATGGTCATTGTAATGGGAGCAGGCATTTGTTTACATTTAAAAAAAAACATCTTGATTTATTCCCAATAACATCCAAAAGGCAACATCAGTAGACAACTAGCAAATAGCGATACCTTTTGGGATAACATTTGGAGTAGACCGATGTTAAGAAAGTTTTTAATGTAAACAAAGTCTGCCCCCACTATAGAATAGCTCAGATCTCGGAAAGGGCTGAGTCGAAAAATGCAGCATCGCCGGGTACTGACAAGTCAAGGGTAGCGTGGGCAATACAACAGCATATTGAAAATTGACAGAAGTTATCCGTTTAGAAAATGAGGACTCCAGGCTCTTCCATTAGATGATTTACCTCTTAACTTCACCTGGTTTACTCCTGACTCTGCTTCTTAGTATAGGCCCCTGTTCACCATATCTTGCCCTCTCCCCTCGTGTTTACTAATCAAGGTGGCGCCGGCCTGTGTGGACATGACAATACGGTGTGGACAGTGAAAGCACTGTAGCACAAATGCCACCTCAAGGTCCCCTGAATGTCACACCTGAGGACACTATTACTGTCATGTCGCTTTGGCCAGGTCACAAACTTCATGTTTCGTAAACAATGCTGGTTTCAACTTTTGTGGCGTTAAGGTGGCTCATGTAATGTTTTGGGGATATTGAAGCATATGTTTTATAACTGATTTTCTTAACATACAGAAAACGTTTTTTAGAAGAAAGTGTGTGTGCTCACGACATACATGGGGACGTGGTGACTCTATCCCTCTTAACCCCCCCATTGCAATGGCCCTGGGCTTTACCAGATTAACTGATAGACCAGGCTTAGTTAACCTACAGGAAGCGGTAAACCTGCTAGTAGACACTCTGCACAGGCAGAGTTAAGAAAATGAGGACTCTGGGCTCTTCTATTAGATGGGTACCACTACCTCAAGATTTAACTTAACCTGGTTCAGGCCCACTACTGAACCAACCTCAGATTCCTGGAGCACATTCCAATATGCGCACTCCCATCCTCCACTTGTGCTTGTGGCCTCACGTTTTGCTGATGCCCCACCTCTGTGGAGAAACAATAAAGATTCCCCGGTGTCAGCCCAGCTACAACAACTTTTGGGTGACTGTTTTTCATTCACCATCCCAATTGCAAATGAGAAAATTACATTAGAACTATGCTTTTGCAAGATATTGAATTAATTTTCTGTCATCAGTGACGTCCTCACGAGTTCACAAGCAGGCAAGTGAGCAAGGGAGGACTGAAGTCTGCATATTGGAATCCACCCCAGGTAAAAGTTTTTCTATTTCCTCTTCCTGCACCTGCATCACTACTCACTGCTGCCACCATGTGGAACTATCTCTCAAGTGCTGCGAAAATCAACACTCAACTAGATGTACAAGTCGAACAACTAAACTGCCTCCTAAGGATTAAGGCCACAGAAAAGGATGGAGGTGATGGGAGGGGTGTAGTTTGGCTTTCACCCTGGGATCTTCCCAATATGCGGACACCCGTCCTCCCTTGCTCCCTAACCTGCTTGTGGCCTCATGATGATGTCACTGATGACATAAATGTATTTCAATATCTCGCAAAAACACCATTCTAATGTAATTTTCTCATTTGCAATCGGGATGTGAACAAAGAATATTCCCACAAACGTTGTTGTGGCTAAGCCGATAGCAGGGAAACTTTTTTGTTTTCTCCACTGGGTGGGGCGCAGCGAACGCAAGGCCACAAGCACAAGCTGAGGAGTCAGTGTGTGGGAGTCTGCATTATTGGAATGTACCCCCTGCGTTCTGAGGTCTTTACATTGTGATGTGTATTTGCAAAGGAAGATACAGCTTGGGTACCTTCTACTGTTTGTCTTCAAAATTCTGCCATCCGATGTAAAAGAATACAAACGTACTAAAATGATATTTCCCATCAACAATATTTATTGAGATTTAAAGGCAACACATGGCACATTCTAACAAGAACAAAATTGGTTTGGTGGTGGCTTGCACAAAATGTGCACTACCGCCATCTACAGCTCTAAGGGAACTCCTTTTATTCTCAACCTCAAGTCTCCAAAGGTCTCCTAACCGAAGGTCTCCTAAAGGGGCCTTCACCTGACATCACATGCATCCCCGGAAAAGTACGAGCTTGATGTATCTTACTCTACCAGACAATTCTTTGGCATGATCTCTACCAGTGACCTCCCCTCCCACGGCCACGCCCATGCCCATGACCCCGCCCGTGGCCATGGCGACCGTGGTCACCGTGACGACCATGGCGACCCCCCTCCCCATCACTACCACTGCCACCCCCACCCCCGCTGTGGCGCCTGTGCCTGCCGTGACGCCGACCCCCCTCCCCGTCACTACCACTGCCGCCACTGTCACCACGGCCACCGCTGTGGTCTCGCCTGTCACCACGCCCATCGCTGTGGTCTCGCCTGTCACCACGCCCATCGCTGTGGTCACGCCTGTCACCTCGCCCACCGCTGTGGTCACGCCTGTCACCTCGACCACCGCTGTGGTCACGCCTGTCACCTCGGCCACCGCTGTGGTCTCGCCCGTGCCTTCGCTCACGATGATGATCATCGTCATCACTACCGCTGTGTCTTCGTTCACGACGATGGTGATCATCATGGTCGCCGCTGTGTCTTCGTTCACGGCGATGTTTGTCATCATCACGCTCACCACTGTGTCTACGCTCGCGGCGATGGTGATCGTCGTCGCTATGGTCGCCGCTGTGTCTTCGTTCGCGGCGATCATCGCGGGGGTCATCGTGGGGCCTGTCGCCATGGTCACGGTCTACATGGTCGCGGTCTCCGAAGTGACAGTCGTCACGGGGCCTTCCCTCGTCAGGCTTGGGGCCCCCCATAGCGTCACTCAGGTTCAGGTCAAATCCTGACGGATGGGTCCCACCATCTATCACACAGAGAGAGAGAGAGAGAGACATCATCGTAGACATACAGTACAGTATATAAAATGTCTTAAATAGGCCTACAATACACACGGAGGCATCTGACAACATCATCACAATTGTGTGTGTGTGTGTGTGTGTGTGTGTGTGTGTGTGTGTGTGTGTGTGTGTGTGTGTGTGTGTGTGTGTGTGTGTGTGTGTGAATCTATCAATAATAGTAACAATAATAATAACATAGTATGATACTATAGCATATTCAGAATATAATTGAGCAATACTTAAATACCAATAAATATACAATTATAAAGTATATAACATAAAGTGTATAACCTAACTCATATAATATTGTTGTTTATGGTGTCCTTACCCGAGCTAGAGCTGAACATGTCTGTATCCTAGTGTGGCCTGACCTGTATGGGAGAGGACAGATACATGTATTATGTCAGCCATGCAGAACCAGTCAGATGGGTATGGGGAAGATGGGAATATAATTGCCAGTTATGTCACCTGACATACACACAGTTGAGAACACACCTTTCTCTTGTCTCTGAAATTTCAAACCTGTGTGTCACACTGCTGATGGGCAAAATGAATCCATTAGTTACAATCTGGGGATATATTCCGAATTGCCTTGTTTTATCCATCTACTTCAATCAGGTGATCATTCAACCAGCCAATCACCTGGCAGAATTGCATGGGTAAAGTGAAGTAAAACCAAGTCATTTGGAATATGTGGCACTGGATCGTAACTAATGAATTCATCTTGCCCATCACTGTGCGTCACTGAGAAACTGTACATTTCAGTTTTTTTTCTTTTTACCTGGTATATTTTATCACACACTATTCCTTTTCACATAGTTTTTGCATCAATAAATCATATTTCTTATAAATGCCTTCTATTCTTGAAAACATGTTTTGTATCAATAGCTGCTGTTCAATACCGGATGTTTATGCCTCTGCAAAGTCATTTACATTAGTAAAGATGCTGTTTGCCAATTATTTTTCAATTAATCATTTTCCAATTTAGGTGTCCTGTCTTCTGAAAATCTGCATTATTTTCTGAAACATCTCAGCTAGTTACAAGTTGTAATAAAAGAGTAATTTGGGGTTTAAAGTACTAAAAAAACCATATTAACAAAAAAAAAGGAGGGCAGTAACCCCTTACTGCAGAAGGGCCCGTCAACAGGCCTATTCACTATTTGCTGAAGACACTCAACTACATCATAACAACATTGCTATGGCAATACATAGTGCCTTAAGAAAGAGATTAAGACATAGCCATTACAATTTTGGTGACAGTAAGGTTATACTGTAATATAGGATCTGCGCTAAGGGTTAAATGTGCATAGCCTAACTACAAACTGTATCTATGTCCCAAGTGCAGCAGCGATGAGATGAGTATGGAGTTATACTTACGTATGACAATGTGGCAATGTTGTTGTCTCTCAGAGTGACAGGTGTGTGATGTATGAATTCATCTCAGTTCTCTTCTCTGCTGTTATTATATTGAGGTGGAGTCAGGGACAGATTATGACTTCATGGGCCCCTGGGCCAGACAATAAGGAAGGCCCCTCCTTTCCATGAGCATCGTTGGTTTACAGAAAAAAAAAGAAAAAAAACGGTGTAGGCTAGATGTTGTAGACCCTATATTCAGGCCCGCCGACAGGGGGGACCAACCGGTTTGTTGTCCCGTGCCCAGGGAGATAGGGGGTCCAGAAATTGGGTCCCCATTACATTGCATCTATTTGGTAGGGGGCCCTTTCAGGTGATTTTGGCCTGGGCCCAGCAAAAGCTGTCGGCATGCCTGTCTATATTATTGGGGGTTCTGGGGATTTGTCCCCCAAGAAAATGTGAAAATACAGTTGTTAAAAAGTGCTTAACATTTTTAACGCCCTATGAGAAAGAAACTATAGAGGCCTGAGCTGCAGGGCCCCCTTGGCTCTTGGGCCCTTGGGCCTGGGCCGGATAGGCCTGTTCAGTAACCCATCCTTGGGTGGAGTAGGGGGTGGGGCTGGCCCTGGACTGTACTGGGCAGGGCTCTTATGATAGGACTATTTGGATATGTGTCATTCAGGCATCCACACCCTCATAAACTGGCAATTATTTGTGTGTGTGTGTGTGTGTGTGTGTGTGTGTGTGTGTGTGTGTGTGTGTGTGTGTGTGTGTGTGTGTGTGTGTGTGTGTGTGTGTGTGTGTGTGTGCAATCATCCATGCAAACCCTGAGCATGTGTATGTGCGTGAGAGAGAGATTTGAAGGTGTGTCCATTGTGTGTGTGTGTGTGTGTGTGTGTGTGTGTGTGTGTGTGTGTGTGTGTGTGTGTGTGTGTGTGTGTGTGTGTGTGTGTGTGTGTGTGTGTGTGTGCATGTTTGACACAGGAAGAAACATAAAGATCAAAGTGTGGTGCGTTTCTTTTTATCGCCTGTGTGTGTATGTGTGTGTGTGTGTGTGTGTGCGTGTGTGTGCTCGTCTTATTGACACCTGTTTTTCCAGACGTCTCCACCACAGTCCCCTAACAAGCTTAGAGAGCTAGTAACACACAACACACCCACACACACACACATACACACACACCACACATAGACACACACACATACCCACACACACACAGACACACACCCTGTGTGCAAACACAAACCCTGTGTGCACACAGATACGTATTATGCACACATATACCGCAGTGTTATTCAACTCAGCCACAGTAACCCAACAGTGGCAGGTGTCTGTCAAGCGCCAGAGAAAGGGAAACATCACATAGCACACACACACGCACACACGCACACACGTAAAACCACACACACACACGCACACGCACATGACACACACACACGCACACGCACACGCACACGCACATGACACACACACACGCACACGCACACACAAATACATACAAAACCACACACACACACACACACACATACAAAACCACACACACACACACACACACACACACACACACACATACAAAACCACACACACACACACACACACACACACACACACACAGACAAGGGAAGGGAGACGTCACATAACTGACCACACACACACACACACACACACGGTGGCAAGGAGGAGGAGGAGGGGAAAGGAGACATCACGTAGGCGAGTGTGCTGTAACATGAGTGATGATGTTTAATTGAGCAGTGGAAAAGAGGGCTTGTGGAAGACACACGCTACTGGCCCCGGGGTGAGGCAGGGTGGGGTGGGGTCGACTGGGGCAGAAGGCCGGGGTCAGCGGGTAGAGTTCAGAGGTCACGTCATCTCAGTCGCACGTGCCGAATCAGAGGCCCTGTCACTCTTGTCACCCTGGCCCTGTTGTCCTCATCGCCTCTCGTCGTGTCTCGCTTCTCGTCTCGTCTCGTCGTGTCTCTTGCCTCCCGTTACCTCTTACCGCATGAATAGACCAGGCGCGATGCGATTCAAGCGACAGAGTGCAGCAGCAAGCGATACGAGTGATTGAAGAGACTAGAGTATGTCCGTACAGGCAGAAGGCAAAGCATCCAAACATTCCCATTGGCTGTGGTCACTGACCTCTATACAGTCATTGGCTGTCGCGGCTAGTCGCCGAACCGCGTCATAGAAAGTTGAAAGGATTTCAACTTCAAACTGTCGCTCTCGTTGCGCGAATCGCCTCTAGTCTCCAGAATCGCTTTTGTCGCACAACTCAATACAAAGTCAATTACTTCCGTCGCTCGCCTCACTCATGTTGCACTTGATCTATTTGTGCGGTTAGGCCTGTCCCTCCCCCTCCCTCCTCTTCCCTCTCTTGTCGTCTTCTTCTCCTATCGTCTACTCTCTACGGCCATCCCCTCTTTTTATTCTCTCCGCCTCTCACCTGTCATCCACCTCTCCTCCCCTCTCCTCCTATCACCAGTCCTCCACCTCTCCTCTCCTCTCCTCTCGCCAGTCCTCCACCTCTCCTGTCCTCCTCCTCTCCTCTCCTCTCCTCTCCTTTCCTCTCCTCTCCTCTCCTCTCCTCTCCTCTCCTCTTCTCTCCTCTCCTCTCCTCTCCTCTCCTCTCCTCCTATCACCAGTCCTTCTCCTCCTCTATGGTCGTGCGTCTGCTGCCTCCAGGACTCCCCTGGCGCTCTCCTGGGCCTCCTTCAACAGAGCTGTCGCCCTCGCATGAGTCTGCGGACACACACACACGCACGCACACACGCACGCACGCACACACACACACACGCACACACGTGCGCACATACGCACACACACACACACACACACACACACACACACACACACACACACACACAGTGACAAAGTCATTACATTACCATCAGGGGTCACTCACTTTCATGCAGAGGTCATCAGCACACTGACCACTGACCACTTGACAATGTTGACTACTTGAGTTTCCCCCTGGGGGATGATGACGTTTACCTTGACCTTGACCTCTAGACAAAGGTCAAGAGGTCATGAGGTCAACCAAAGGTCATGAGGTCAACCACTGCTGCTGGTGTGTGTGTGTGTGTGTGTGTGTGTGTGTGTGTGTGTGTGTGTGTGTGTGTGTGTGTGTGTGTGTGTGTGTGTGTGTGTGTGTGAAGACTGATTGTACTCAAATGTCTGCAATATGTTTTTTGCGATGTACAATAATGTGTAAACAAAAAAGGGTTCCACACGCTTCTGTTTTGTCATCTGGTGCATAACGGTAGAGAGACAGGTTCTCTTGAATGAAGAGAAGACACCAGAGCAGCACAGATGAGATGCTTTTCTTGGTCCATTTTTCTAAGTGTTGAATTAACACAGCAGAATGTCTCTTACAGCACGATGTCCAACAGCTTTTACTGGCTGTTCATTACACATGTTCATTTCACTCTCCCGACAGTGTTCGATTAAAAAGGCATGTCCGCATTTGTTTCAACACAGAAAAGGAAAGGAATTCAGCTGCAGTCCTGCAGTCAGCTTTGTAACCATAAGGTGCCTATTTCATCATTATTTTATTGTTTATGTATTGTAATTACAGTATTATTAATTGTAAGCACAGCCGCCTATTTCATAGTCCTTTTAGTGCTTTCTCAGGCACAAACAACACATGTGTACCTGAGAGTCATCATTTTGTCCACTAGATATTAGGGACTGTTCGTTAGTTATTTTCGGGGTCGTCGGAGGATGACCACCTTTGATCGTCAAATTTTGCATGACCCTCCCCTAGTGAGCTTCAAAACTTTGATGACCCTCCCCGTGACGCCGTCAAAAAATGCATGACCCTCCTTAAGAATTTTTAAGACTTAAGAAGTCTTATTCTAACTTATTTTTGACGTTGATTGACCAATGCTGCTTAGCGAAAGGGCCGTTTCTGAGGCTATGTTACATTGAAACATACAACAAACAAGGTAGGCTACTTTGGAATGCTTTTTGTAATAAATGGGCCAAACAGTTTTGGATGACCCTCCCCTAGCGAGCTTAAAAAACTTTGATTACCCTCCCCGCAGCAATGAAAAAAATGATACGACCCTCCCCTATTTTCTTCCGGTGACCCCAAAAATAAATAACGAACGGTCCCTTATAATTTCTAACTTGTACTTGGACAGGCAAATGGGACTACTGCTTTATCATACTGTGAAGAGATCCTAAGGCAGGGGTGGGGTGCCTTTTTCATTCGATGGGCCACTTCAAATTCATCCAAGGGCCGTAAAAGTCTTCCAAGGGCCATACTATGAACACAAACCAGGATTTCCCCCTGCACTTTTAGGCCTACATGTATATTGAAGGCAGACACCTTTAAAACAGACCCCATCTTCTCTAAGTCCCCTGAATATAACTTAATTATATTGCAAATGCATTTTCTAAGATTCCTTTACAAAATATGTCATATTTCATGTGAAGCTGCATAACATTGAAATTAAACCGGGGGCCGGATAAAACAAACGGCCCTCGAGACATAGGTTCCCAATCCCGACCCCTGCAAGGGGACATTTGAGTCCCAGCATAATGTAGTGAAGGGGAAATTTTGAGTTACAGCAAAGTCCCTTACTGTGTTTTTGAAGGCCTCATCTGTGATGTCTTTGAGGTTGATGATGACATTGTAGTAGGCTCCAAACACAGCCGTCTCCAGGGCCTTAGCCGCTACCTAGTCACCATGGAAACAAGAACAACGGGTAAACAAGAACGCTTTAATATATGTATAATGTTTATTATGTCTAACTGTTTAAATCACATTTGAGTTTTTCTTTTACTTCAGACATGTGAAAGTTGTATCTTTTAACTGACATGCTTTGACGGTATAATTTCTGTCTTCATCAGAGGGACAGTGAACAGTGACCCAGTGACTCAGTGAACCTCTGACAAAGAAGGAAGTTATACCGTCGAAACATGTCAGGTAAAAGATAAAACTTTTACTTGTCTGAAGTAAAAGAGAAACTCAAATGTGAAGAACGCTTTTACATTTCAGTAGATATCAAGCAGTAGGTTCATGACATGTTCATGACACAATGATACCCCCCTCACACACACACACATACACACACAATCACACATCATGACAAGAAGAAAAGCTGGCTTGCTCATTTTTTGGCCAAGCGGTCTCATTCATTGCGACTCTTTGCGGTTTCCCACTATGTCAGCAGTGCTAATGGTTCTGATGTTTGCGTTCCTCTGTTTTGGGTTTCTAACATGACCTAGCATGGCGCCCAGTTCTAACCCACGGGTTCTGATGTCTCTCTCCCTCTCAGGTGTGTTTTCCATTTCACCTGTCGCCTTGACAACTGACCCGTTGACCGTCAGCTCAGTTTGACGTCCGGAGTTTTGTCAAGATGGGCTTCTTCATCTACATGAGGTTCCGAAATTAGGTTATGTTTCTTAAAAATACGTAGCCCAAACCCTAACCAGGGGTCCCTAATCTTTTCCAACTTGGGGCCCACTTGAAATTTTCACAGAGGTTCGAGGCCCACCACTAAGCCAATAAACAATAAAACCCAAATAAATCAACAGCAACACAGACAAAATGATGATATTGAGTTTTAGAAAATTATTTGAAGGCCCACGTGGAATACCTTCAGGGCCAGCCAGTGGGCCCCGGCCCACAGTTTGAGAATCACTAACCCCTTGAGGTGCTGCTGTGGTGTGCTGTAATGGCTCCATGGCTCAGCTTGACGGTAGCTCATATCGTCATGACACCAGGTGACATCCTTGCCATCCTTGCCACTCACCTGTGCGTCGGACTTGCAAGCCACGTTGCCATGGGTCACCATCTCCTTGAGGGGGGCCCAGAGCTGGGTGACGCGCTCGGCCAGGGACAAGGGCACCCCCACGGCTTTCTTCAGGCCGTCTTGCATGGCGGCCTCCCTCCTGACAGAGGACGGCATGGGCATAGGGTCAGTTATAGGCAACAGGTATTAACATAGTATTAAGTAAGGGTTAACGTTCGGCGAGAAGGTCACTACCGTGGAATAGCAGCACGACAGAGAGAATCTTTAGACCCCGACGCGGAGTATATATGGATATACTTAAATGATTCACACATGGCGGGGACATTTCTTTAGACCTATTTAATGTTAAGATTGTTGCTGCGCAAAACAAAACAGTGCCGTTGTGGAACACCGCTAGGCAACAGCTAGGTAGCCAGGACAACAGGTGTTGTCTATCACAGCAGCTGATTAGAGTGACAAAAGACCGGACCCCCTGTGGAGTGATATGAAACATTCGCTTTAGCCACTGACTTGTATACAAGCCAGTGGCTTTAGCAGTGAACGTCTTGTTGCCATTGACAGCGGTAGCCAGGACAACGGGTGCTGTATATCACAGCAGCTGATTAGAGTCTTGTTGAAAAGTCGCTTTAGCAGTGAAAAGTCTTGTTGCCATTGACAGCGGTCTGTTATAGACCAACCCGTCCGTTATCGAAAAATAACAGACGTCCGAACGTTGGGGAGCCCCGTTGAAATGAATGGAGCATTCGACAGATGACGTCACAACCATATAATAACATAGTATTAACTTGAACAGGTTACGCCACACTCACAATTCAAATTACTAGTGGTGTCAACAATAATCGATTCGGCAATGCAATGCAATGCGGGGCATGGACAATTCAATTCAATGCTTCAAGATCCAGAATCGATGCGGTACATTTTTTAAATTTCAATTACTTCCATGGAAATTTCAGGAGCAAGTGAATGTTAAATTAAATAAAAGCACTTCAAAGCATTGAAGACTGCAAGACTGATACAGAAAACAGCCAATAAAATGTTGCTCAGTATCTGACTACTTGTATTGCCTCATCATGACTGATGAAACATTTGCTTTGCTTTCAGTAGAAATGTAATGCATTGCAATGCATTGTAGAATTGAATCGAATCTAATCGAATCGCTACCTCCCGAATCGTAATCGTAATCGAATCGAATCGTGAGGGCAGTGCCAATGCACACCACTGCAAATTACATTACATTACACTTAGCTGAAGCTTTTATCCAATGCGACTTACAGTACAGTTATTTACAGTCCCTGGAGCAATGTGGGGTAAGGTGCCTTGCTCATGAGCACTTCAGCCATAGATGGAGGTGTAGAGACAGGTAAGGTTGGGATTCGAACCCCCAACCCTCTGATCTAAAGACGACCTCCAAGCCATGGCTGCCCCAGGTGCCCAGGTGCCAGACATGAAAGGAGCAGTACATTTCTAGTACAACAATGAATGTCGGTTGAAGGTCTGTTGGCCGAAAGCTTGGATAGCTCTAACAAAGATCTAAGGGTGAGGACATTTTGCTTGAAAAAGTACAGGGGTGTAGTGGTAAAAAAGTTAGGTTTGGGTAAACTATGAATTTGGAGCAATTCCAACTAATTTCTGTCAGATGCACAATGCAACTCAAGATGTTCTAAAAATATTATGTGTACAACAGCCATGGGTGCAGCTAGGGGGGGAAATGTGTTACAGATTCTAAGGACCCAAGCACTGACAGCACTTAAAGGAGCCCTTAAGGGGGCCTAAAATATGAATCTTTCATGGGGCCCAAACTTTCTGGTGGCGCCACAGCACCAAAAAGTGCCCATGGCCATGGGTTGGTTTTGGCACACTGTATGTCAAACAAGCCCATCAGGTATAGCCAAGCAGGATGGGAGAGAAAAACACTCTCAGTCACAAACATACACACAACAGGTGCCAATGTAATGCAGGAGAACCAGTTGCATGATTGCAGTGATGTGATTAATGTGTCTATCAAACCAAGAAAATGTAACACAATGTCATGTGACTGAAGTGTACACGCGCATGTGTGTGTGTGTGTGTGTGTGTGTGTGTGTGTGTGTGTGTGTGTGTGTGTGTGTGTGTGTGTGTGTGTGTGTGTGTGTGTGTGTGTGTGTGTGTGCATGTTTCTTAGGTATCTTTGGCATGTTTTTGAACACCTCCCACCTGCATGTGACCTTCATCTATAATTAGCTGTCTACGTTTGCTGCTTTGGGCCTTGTGAACAGGGCCGGATTAAGATGGGCTGGGGCCCCAAGGCTACAGGATGCTGGAAACCCCCCCCACCCCCCGCCAAGCTGCAGACATATCTTGTCTGTGCATTTTTCCGGCCCTGCTTGCGAAGCATAGGCGGCTTGTTACACTTTAAGTAATCAGGAGAATCTGATTCGCTGATGGGGGTGACAGGAGTGTCTGATTGGTCACAGGTGAGACCTATGATCCCGTCTTGTCTTCCATGGCTACCATGGCCGGCCATCAATGGCCAATGGAAACCAGATCGTTTCCCTCGACCCTTCACCCCTCCTGTCGCGACATGCTAACACACTCTCTCTCTCTCTGTCTCTCTCTCTCTCTCTCTCTCTCTCTCTCTCTCTCTCTCCCCCCCTCCCTTCCTCTGTTAGCCTAACCTCAAAACAGTGGATTGTACAGGCCAAATAGAATTGTAAACTGAATGCAATAGTGCCTTTTTGTGCCTTATTTGTGTATGTTTCCCTTGCTACGGATTGCCTATTGTGTTTACTTAGTATATGAAGAGCTCTTTTCCAAAACGCTATATCCACTATTTTTGACTTTTCGCATTTTAATATTGGAATTGACTGTTAAGAAGTCCTATAATCTATGTGTGAATTCTTGCCATTCAAATGTTTTCAGAACATACTTTTTAAACCTCTATAAAATGCATTTTGCAATGCAATTCAACGGAAAGCCCAATACAAAAATGTAAATTTCCCAACATTCTATAAAATGGATATATCTCATTTTGGAAAAGAGCTCTACATATTCTCTATTATACTAACCTTCTATTGTGTCTATGTTACCCTTGTGTGTTATCTGTCATATTTCCCATGTATTACTGTAAAGTTGCACTCATTGTGTAGGATGGTGGACAGAGTAGGTATTGCAACTATGCTGCTCATTGAAACTGCTGTCTACTGCCAAATTTGATCTTTTCATTAATATTTACAAAAACAAATATTTACTTGTATGACTAAGGTACAGTAAGATTTGCAGCTAAAAATGTCTATTTCTGGAAATTCTGGAAATTCTGGAAATGGCAGACCATGGAGAAGATCCCCCTTTTCATGTATGAAAAGAGCAATTTTCCCAGTCATAATGAATACTTTGAATTTGCTTGAATTCTGGAAATAAAATACTAAAACATATTACACAAAGCACCTTTAAGTGGGTTGTTTGTGATGCATTTTTACCTTTTCACTTCCTCTGGGCTACTCTTGGGCAATTTCAACGCTGCCTGAAATGAAAGAAAATGACACAACAAGAAATGACAAAACCAGCACGACAAGGCCTCAAGAAATCATCGTAAGGAACTCAGGACAACATGTCATGAAAGATCCATTGAATTTGTCAGCTTGCAACAGAAGAGCAAGTTACACATGTTATTTAGTCATCTGCATATTTAGTCAATATTATGCATTATCACTTGCAGAAAATATCACACTCTGTCTGACCCTGTAATGGATGAACAATAAAGGAAAGGAAAGAAAAGAAAGAAGAAGACTGAGTGCGACCTATTTTCCTACATTGTATTAACTACTTTAGAGATGCGCCAACAACTTGGGAGAGCGCCGTGTGTGGATAACTACAATGCATTATCACTTCAAGTTCAAATGGCAGTTTCACCAACACCAATGGCATGTCTATCTTACCACACTGGCATGCTTTTAATTGAAGAGACACACCCCTTTCACCTCAGAATTCTTATCAATGTTTTAGGACAACCACTTCAACGACAAAAACTTCAACATTGAAAAATGCTAACTATGTTCTTTTCCACTTGTCATGTCATACCAACTAGTACCAACCGCTTTATTTTTGATAGTGACCTGGGCTAATACAACGATGTAGCACTATGAATCATAGTGTCAGTCACATTACCATTCTACACCACGATTAAATAACACACACACACACACACACACACACACACACACACACACACACACACACACACACACACACACACACACACACACACACACACACACACACACTGGGCCACAGTGACAACACTGATTGAGCCCGGAACAAAAGCATATGAAAGGGCCCCCCACTCAATAAATAGAATGTAATGTGGTCCAAATTCTCGGTTCCCTCTGTCGCTGGGCCTGAGACAACTGACCCGTTTGTCCCTCCACTGTCGACAGCCCTGCGTGCATGCACGTGCACACACACACACACGTCCTTCTTTCATCAGATGCACAATGCAACACAAGATGTTCTTTAAAAAGATATGTAAAACAGCACCAACATGATACCATGGGCTGGTTTTAGTATACTGTTTGTACAAGCCATAACAGCCAAGCAGGATAGGAAAGAAAAAGACTCTGCCTCTCTCTCTCACTCACACACACACACACACACACACACACACACACACACACACACACACACACACACACACACACACACACACACACACACACACACACACACACACACACACACACCACTCCCACCATGTATGAGTTGAAGGCGGAGGAGTCTGCGTCCACCATGTCCAGTAGTTCGTTCATGGCCTGGTGGAAAGGGGGGATCAGGCGCCTCATGATGCCATCCAGGTTCTCAAACTGCCTCTTGCCGTACGTCATCTGCCCCACCATGGCACCCAGAGCTGCCCCCTGGAGGCACAATATGCAGAGAGGTCAAGGTCAAGCATATACACACAGATCAAGGTCATTTGCCCCACCACGACACCCACAATTGCCCCCATAGACACACGATATGCAGGGAGGACAAAGTCAAGCATAGCCTGGCTTTACCAGACCACATTAGTTTCTTTGTAATTCATTTTTGGTCTGGATAATCAATGCCCTGAACTGGAGCACTTGGGTTGAAGGAGTGAGCTCATCTCTGGTTTGAAATGAGCACTGACCATTCGCTGACAGTTGACGTTCATGTTTTTGTAAAGTTTGTGTCTTGTGTGGTGCCCCCTAACTGGCTGTAAATGGTTGGGGCCCCTGGGCACTGTGCTACTGGCCCTTACGGATAAGGACTTTTTTCCCCTGATACTATGTTTCATGTAAGTTTATTTTTTCTTAATGTGTCCTTTTCTTAATGGGCCCTGCCATGGCTCAAGCGGTGGGGCACGGCACTGCTAAACCGGTGACCTGGATTTGATTCCGGCCCGGGTCCTTTGACGACCCTTCTCTGTCTCTCTCTCCGCACGGTCTTCCTGTCTGTCCTGACTGTCCTGTCACAAAAATAAAGGCCCAACAAAGCTTTAAAAAATAAAGTTTTAAAAAAAGAAAAGATGGATTGGGTAATTTGGTTACCATGGCAGCCACAGCCGCAGAGACAGAGCCTCCCCCCGGGGCGGCGGTCCTGGCCCCCACACTCCGCACAAACTGCTGCAGGGGCTGGCACACCAGACGACTGTCCCCTTCACTCCCCTCCACCATGTACCTGACAGGACACACACACACATACAGTGCAAGAGCAATGAGCAAGGCAGCACACAGACGCGCACACACACATGCACACACACACTTACACACGCACGCGTGGCGTGCACACACACAAACACACACACACACACACACACACACACACACACACACACACACACACAAACAAACACACGCACACACACAACAGGCCCGTAGCCAGCCTTGTGGTAGGGGGGGATCTTTTTCCCCCGAAAGTGGACTTCATTTGGCTCCCTATTCCAACGTCCCCAAATACACGAACACACTTCAAATATTTTAATTTAGACATATTTTATACATTATGAGTTTGCTGTGAGTCTGTTGCTGTCCTTAATTGTTTGTCTGTTGCTCCCCATTCTTAACATAAATGGAAATGAATTGCTTCAAACGACTGCTATCTGACAGTTATTTTCATTGTTGGCCCAGTGTAGGGGAGTTCGAGTGGGGGTGGGGGACGGGAGGGGGGGTTCGAACGAACCCCTCGAACCCCGCCTGGCTACGAGCCTGCAACAAGCACACATGCACACACACAGATTCATGAAAAGGCAATATGGCCATCTGTGATCCCGAGGTACAGTAATGAAACAAATGTAGTGCTTTGAATTGTAGTAGGAGTTTTTAATAAAGATTTACGATACAGTGGTACTGTCATGGCCTCTTTAGTCGCATTTTGGAATTAAGTATCAAATC
>NC_085868.1:21259840-21282340 GCF_034702125.1 Engraulis encrasicolus
CATCATCATTATTCATCATCATCCTCCATCCCAGCATTCTGCATCCCCATATCTAAAACACGGACAACTAATCTTCATCCTCCTAATCTTCCTCCTCCTCCTCCTCATCACTATCATCATCATCAACATCATCATTCTGCATTCCAATGTCTATGTAACACATAGCCAACTTATCATCATCATCATCACCATTATCATCATCATCATCATCATCATCATCACCATTATCACCATTATCATCATCATCACGCACAGCCATGGACAAAATACACCCGAAAGGAATGTCCTTACACACACACACACACACACACACACACACACACACACACACACACACACACACACACACACACACACACACACACACACACACACACACACACACACACACACACACACACACACACACACACACACACACACACACACACACACACACACACACACACACACGAGAGCCATGACCTACCAGGAACATGCAGTGCGTCAGACAGTCTCTGTGCAAACTGGTTGGCACAGGTGACACAGTCGTCCATGGTGACGTTCTGTACAGGGATGAAGGGACACACGTCCATGGCCCCGGTGCGAGGATGCTCCCCTGCAAAGAACAACACTCAACATTTTGGCAACATTCAGTCAACATTTAGTGATATCGTTAAGCAAAGTGGGCTTATTTTTTTCAGTGGGGTTATTTTTTTCCGGCAAGTTTACAGGTTACAGAATACTCAGCATTGCAAGTGAAATGTCTGATATTGAATTTTGATTTCATTTTAACTCATTCATACAGCAGATTTTCCAGTGGTTGCAGCCACAATGAGGTGCCACTTTAAAACAATAAATAAACAAACAAAAAAACTCTGTTTTGGCTGGTAATGGGAAGACTCAGGCATGTTGTTAAGTCAAGGTTAAGGCATAGGACTACAGCATGGCTCATTTGTGCGCATGTATTTTCTGGTATATCTGCTTGTGCATGCCAATTGTGTGTGTGTGTGTATGCGTGCGTGGTGACTATGTGTATGCGTATGTACGTGCATACGTATCTGCCTGCCCTGCATGCATGTGTGCATACTGCATGTCTCCCCCACCTGAGTGCTTGGTCATGTCTATAAGCTGGAAGGCCACGCGGGCTGCATTCATGGCCCCCTCCACCACGGCTTGTGGAGAGCCCACGAAGGTGTAGACGGTGCGGTTGGTGGAGGAGCCTGGGTCCACATCCAGGAGACTGCATCCCTCAGTACCAGAGATGGCATCTGCTATTGCATCAATTACCTATGGTTCGTGCATTAACTATGTGTTATGAAATGTGCATATATAATGGACATTACATTCAGGGCTCTAAATGAGCACCAGCCAACCGACCAAATGCTGGTGAAATTTCAGTTTTGCTGGTAGAAAAAACCAACTTACTATAACCACTTTGATCCATTAGTGATGTGTGTTTGGCTTGTCAGATTAATATCTTCTAGCCATTTTGGCTGGTGATGAAAGACGATAATTTAGAACCCTGATTACATTGTATACATTGAATTACATGGCATTAGGCCTATATACCAATATATTGATCCAGTCGGAAAAATGAAAAGTGTCCTAACTTTGAAAAGAGGACATAAACAAAACAGATGAGTAGGAATACATTTACTTATTTTGATAACATGGCTAAAAAAAAAAAAAAACTCTCACTCCCCCCCCCTTTCCTCTTAGATATTACGTAGATATTACTCCCATCTGGACTGGTTCATTTTGAACACTGAACACCTCTTCCCACCAGAACCCACAAGCCCTCTCATACTCTATCTTTCTACCCCCCTCCCTCCCTCCCTTTTTCTCTCTCTCTCCCTCTTATGCAATGCAGTTCTACCACCAGACAAAAATATCTGATCTGATTTGATTTGAATGATAGCTGCTCCATTCTTGGTTAATTATGAATAACTGGACATCAATAGAGGTGAAAGTCCACTTCATCAATCATGCATGTGTCAATCAGGTTTTTGTTTTTTTACAAAATAGTTGAATCATAAATCAGAACACAACAATGCTCCACTCTTTCCTCTCATGCATGCCAACCTAACAGTGTGCCAGCTCGTCGTGCCACCTCACCTCTTTGTTCCGACCCTCCGAGAAGTTGGGCACACATTCCACAAGCTGGGCCATGGCGCGACGTCCAAACTCTCCCGTCACCCTAATAGAGCTCAGTTAGAAGCACACTCACTCACTCACAGCACACACACTCAAACTCAAATCCACACACACTCAAACTTGTCCACTCTGTCCTGTCATCTCTTTTGTTTTTCTTCCCCCCTTTTCTTCTCATGCAGTGCAGTGCAGTGGGGCGGGTGTAGGGGCAGTGCACCCATGGAATCATTAACCCGGCTGCTTGGCCTCTATCTAGGCCAGTTGGCAATGATTCTCTGATTTCTCTGCAGCCTCGATCCCCCCAAACGCTTGCAACAGGGGCCCCAGAGTTGAGAGCAGTGTTGCCAGATTGAGCGGTTACCCACCCAAATCGGGGCTGCTTGGGATAGTCGTCTGCTGGTGGGTAAAAACTGTCAAAAAACGCTATTGGGAGGGTTTTTCTGTAGTTTTGTGGCTGTAAAAATCAATACAATTTAGTTAAAATTGGGCGGAATTTAGAGCTCCTACGGGCGGTTTTTGAGCACCGTTTGGGCTGGAAATTATCAAACACATCTGGCAATGCTGGTGGATAGGAGAGAGGAGAGAGGAGGTGGATGTACGGACTCCCCTCCTGTGAAGGCATCCAGAGGGATGAGATCCCATTGGTTGGTCTGGGGGGACTGTTTCGTAATACTACAAAGTCAGTGGGAATGTTAATCCTAGAGTTAATCTAGCAAGAAGAACAGGCTAGTGGTTGGTTCTCCAACTCCAAATCAAGTCAATCATCACGCCAAGCACACACCAACACACCAACAACAAGTCCAGTCATGACATTGCCATTTGCTACCTCAGCAATTCGGCTACAACTCACCTCAAAACATATGACAAAGCCCTTACAAGGCTTTGACTCATAAAATACACAATCAATCACAATTCTAAACGTTCAGTTTGTAATAATAAACGGTCTTGGTTTTTGTACTCTTTGAAACCAAAACAATTTGGTAATAAATGTCATCAGTGGCAAAAAATCAACAATCATGGTGCCATTTGACAGTAGGCCTAGGCCTAGGCTAATCAAAACATGATGTGACTTAACAGACTACAAAACTTGCATTCTGTAGACATGGTTAATAATTAATTAATTATTTGAAAGTTGCCAATTCTAAATAAGTAGTACACCTATCCTGTAGCCTAATGTAGAAGTAGGGCCACAATATGTGCCATATCATTGCACATTTGGAAATCAAAATGCAGTTATGAAATATAATTATTATTACATTGCCATCTACTGGTAAACACTGATATGACAGGTACAATGCTATCCCCATGAAAAAAAATATCTTGATGCCAATGGCGGTGTTCATCATATGACCATGTATGGTGGTAATAGATTCTTACATCTAATATTTACAATAAAAAAAACCTTGCAGTTTGATAACAAAAAACTTGAAACCTGGCTATGAAAATACAGCAGGTACCGGTAACAGAGAAGTCTTCAAATCAACGTCACGTGACGCATGACGGGTCATGGAAGTTGAAAGGTCACAGGATAGCTTCGGCGCTCACCGGAGCCTCTCTGTTATTGTAACAGAGTAATATCAGTTTTTTTTCTGCGGATATTTGTCTAAGATAGGTACTCAGCAACCCCAGGGGGACTCTCTCCAGGTGCTTTAGAGAATGCTGGCTACAGGGGCGGTGAGATTTTTGTCACTATTTTTTGTTGAGAGTTGTAAATTAGGTGATGTAGGCCTGTTAATTTGGCTTGCTAACTGCAACAGCCCGTTAGCTATTCGATAGCAAGGTAGATGGCAGAGTGGTGTCTCGTGAAACAGCATTTAACCTATTATCCACGCCAAATGTATATTACCTGTAGTTGTGTAAATACCAATGATGTACCTCGGCCTAACTCTACTATAGAGCTTATGTATTATCTATAATTTTAGGTGACATGCTAACAGTATGAGCTAATTCGATAGCTAGTAATGCTCGAGCGTTGTTTTGAATGGAACCCTGCACCCACTGCTGGCTAACATTAGCCAAATTTGCTAACTGGAAGTTCATGTTACCAGAGAAGTTGGTGCAGCTTTTTCATGCATTAACTGCTACTTAACTGGCCAGGAACCATCCTCTAAATGAAGCTATAGCATATGTCAGTGGAGCACCTCAAATATAGATCAGGTTGACACTTGAATGGTTTCCAGGGCTATGTAGCCATGGTTAGTGTGTTTCAAGGACCCTTGAGAAATGGTGCTAACCGACTAGCAGAGAGAATCAAAACATCCAGCTGTCCAGTGTGAGGTGTGCATAACAAATAACCATATTATTTGGTGCAAAACAAAACACAAGTTGCTCCCTTGATATATTTCTCTTAGTGCTAGGATACTGTGTGTTAAAATCATTCGCTGACACTGAGATACCTGTTGACTGGAAATGAATGAATGAATGAAAACTTCGACTAGACAATTAATTTGTTTACAACGCGATAGATATTCATAATATTCTCTGAACCATGTGCATTTCAGACGTCTTTGGCCCCTTTTCACTCCTATGTACCTGTCTGTTTGTAATCTAGGCTGTAACCACGGCGCTGGCGCAGGTGGATAGAGAAAAGATTTACCAGTGGATCAACGAGCTTTCCAGCCCGGAGACCCGCGAGAATGCCCTGCTGGAGCTCAGCAAAAAGCGGGAGTCCGTGCCCGACCTGGCTCCCATGCTCTGGCACTCCTGTGGCACCATCGCAGCCCTTCTGCAGGTTTGTGTGGGAACATTGCGCTTTTAATTTCATAAAGCACAGTAGAAACGACTGGTTTGAGCTGGAAGTCAAATTCTGCACTCCTGGATACTGTTAACTGCGGAACTATATTGCTAGAAATAGTGGAAAAAACCCTGTACTCTGTACTAGTTAGTTTGGTTAAGGTTGGCGACATACAGTCACTTTCGATTTGTTAGATATTTATTATTTTGCACAATGTTTGCTGGAATCAGAGGTCCCATACTACAGTCTGAAAATGCAGTTTTACTACAGCGGGTTCCTCAGAGAAAGCAACAGACTGCACCAGTAACTTGGATGAGCTTGCATCCAGTGGCTTTGATCACGTTACAGTGATTTGTATTACTTGAGCATTTAACAATGTGCAAAACTATAACACATGGTAGCTTTAGCATTGCAGTCCTTTGCTCCAATGCTTTTGTTGAGACTAGCAATTGTAAGAAATGGCTGTTTTAGCATTGCAGTCCTTGGCCTAATGGGTAGGGAGGTGGTCTTAAGGTCAGAGGGTTACAGGTTCAGATCCTACCCTTACCTCTCCCTACACGTCCAACCATGGCTGAAGTGCCCTAGAGCAGGGGTGGGGAACCTTTGTCTCGAGGGCTGTTGGCTGTTTTATCTGGCCCCCGATATAATTTTAATGTTGTTCAGCTTCCCATGAAATATGACATTTTGTATAGGAATCTTATCTTAGAAAATGCATTTGCAATACAATTAAGTTATTTTCAGGGAACCTAGAGAAGGTGGTGTTTGTTTAAAAGGTGGCAGCCTTCAATATAGGCCTAAAGTGAAGGGCAAAATCCTGGTTTGTGTTCATAGTATGGCCCTCGGATGACTTTTATGGCCCTCCGATGAATTTGAAGTGGCCCTTCGAAAGAAAAAGGTTCTCCACCCCTGCTCTAGAGCAAGGCACTTAACCCCACATTGCTCCAGGGACTGTAACCAATTGTAGGCTACCGTGTTACGGTAGGGACACATGGCAGGCGAAACGAGCGAGGCGAAGACTGGCGAAATTCAGTGACAGTTCAACCGTCATCAGGTCATCGCGGCGAATCAAATGGAATGTAACAGTTATGTTGTTGATTTGATTGGGCCGCTGCAGGCGAATTCGCTCCTCATTTGCATAATGAGGAGCTTAATAATTATGCTTTGCGACGCTCCTGTTCGCTTGCCTTCGCTTGCCTTCGCCTCTCTCATAGGAATGAATGACCAAGTTTGCCTCGCTTGGCCAAATTCGCGTCTGTGTCCCTACCGTAAGTAACCAAGTCACTTTGGACAAAAGCATCAGCTAAGTGTAATGTAGTGTAATTTCTTTTAATTTAAAGGAGATTGTCAACATATACCCCTCCATCAACCCCCCAACTCTGACGGCCCACCAGTCCAACAGAGTATGCAATGCCTTAGCACTTCTCCAATGCGTCGCCTCTCACCCAGAGACCAGGTAAGGCTGACTGTCTTCTTTTCTAATGTAATTTCTCATCACAGTGCAACAGTTTATCGCAGTGCACAGTTGTATATAAATAATGATAAAAATCTCTGTCTCCGTCCGTCTATCTGTCTGTCTCTGTCTGTCTCTCTCGCTCTCGATTGCTCTCTGTCTGTCTGTCTCTCTGTCTGTCTGTCTCTCTCTCTCTCTCTCTTTATATCTCTGTCTGTCTGTCTGTCTGTCTGTTTCTCTCTCTCTCTCTCTCTCTCTCTCTCTCTCTCTCTCTCTCTCTCTCTCTCTCTGTCCTGTATGCAGGTCTGCCTTCCTGGCTGCGCACATCCCTCTATTCCTCTACCCCTTCCTCCACACGGTCAGCAAGACGAGGCCCTTTGAGTACCTGCGCCTCACCAGCCTGGGAGTCATTGGTAAGCACGGTGCACCGCTACCAGGCAAATACACCGGCACCAAACAGATTAAGCGACACAGATTCACTGGACTGTGCAGCAAGAGTGGTACGAGCGATAGAAGCGACAGAGTATGTCCGTATTCCGACATTCCCATTGGCTGTGGCGGCTGTCGCTGAACCGAATCATGGCTCATTTTTAGAGGTGCACCGAAAATTCGGCCGCCGAAAATATTCGGCCGAAAACGCAAAAAAAGACACTTTCGGTTTTCGGCCGAAAGCCAATTGAGCGGCCGAATCGGAGGCCGAATAGAAAATGAATTGAAAATGGGCATTAATTAAACTAATTCAGTAAATCAGTTCTACTCTAACTCTAAGACATCAAATACACATTTTGCCACTATTGGAATGTTATTCGAAAATCGGAAAAAAAAAAAAAGACGTGTGTTTGCTAACTGGGGGACTTCCACTGTCATCCCTTGAAACGTGTAGCCTAAATTCCGCCGACGTATTATAAAGAGTTCAATACTTATTTACAGTGGCCTTCCATCTACAGCACCAGGGGGGAGCAATAGCTAGAAAATGCTGTCGAGTGTACACCTCTGAACGTCCAGCAGCACGTTCACTGGAAGAGGAGTCTGTGCGTCCGTAACAAGAAATATTTATAATTCCCTTCCCCTCCTTCCATTCTCGTGGCACGGCAAAGTAAACCCCACTGAACAGCTGTTCGCTAGTTGGGCTGCATTAGAACTAGTTAGCAATTGACATTGTTGACAGACAGTATCCCGATTCGCATGGCTACAGGGGGTGGCTTTTACAAAGTTTGTTTTACAAATCCGAAGCAACACCATATGAAACGACCCCCAAATAGTTGCAGATTATAGTGTAGTAAGCCAGATAAAATCGCCTCAGCTAAGAGTGCTCAGCTAGTTTACTTCGCTTGTTAGCTTATCATTATTAGCGTTAGAGATATTGAAATAACCTGCCATTGTTGACACTGACTGACAGCTACAAGTAGCTTACCTTGCAGAAGTTTATGCTGGCCAAATCAGACGCAAATTGATGTGACATTATTCCCGAACAGTTACAGATGACAGTCCATGTTTACAAAACCATCACCAATTGCAGATTTACAGTGTCAACGATTTATTTATGAATGCCCAATGCCCATTCCCGAAATGCACGAGATGCGTGGCTTCTCCCTGGCTGTGTGTGTGTCGTGTCGGCGGGGGGCGGGACGCTTTCAGACACACTCGCCTTACGAGTTGGAAATGAAAGATGAGCATCGTATCTAGACCTACCAGAGAAATTAGAATACAGGGGAGTTACTACTGGTAGGTCAATTTAATGTAATCCTGCAGTACTTTTCATTTGTCACTTAACACTGCTAGGGAGGCCAACACAGATTTTTTTTTTACTGGCTGGATTTTTTTTATTCGACAGGACTATTCTAAATTCGAAAGGAAAACGAATATTTGAACATTCGAATATTCGTGCACACCCATAAATAAACCATTATTTCAGCAATATTCAAAAATAGTGAAAAAACTAACTTTTGATCACTTTTGACTGAACTGTAATATTCGGTTTCGGTTTCGGTATTCGGCCAAGTGATTAATTATTTTTCGGTTTCGGTTTCGGCCACAAATTTTCATTTCGGTGCACCTCTACTCATTTTCAAAATATTTGCTGAAGCCCAACTACAAACTGTTGCTCAAGTCGCCCAAATCGCTTGTGTCTCTTCTGTCGCCAGCGACAGGTGGAACTATTGCATTATTACATAAGACATTAGAGGAAGACATGAAACCAACGTAATGCTGGAAATACAACCTTTCTCTGGCTCCCATTGCTCGGTTGGCAAGAAGACTCTGGCGCTGACCTCACACGCTCTCAGGCTCTGATTTCAGTACAGCCATTATACTTTGATCTACTTAGCTAGGTAGGAAGAGTTCGGTAAATGTTTAATCATGCATATTATTAAGGGCTGCCCTGACCGAATTGAACCCTGTGCGTAATCAGGATATTATTATAAAGTGACATAAGGATTTTTGGACAATGATTTGGGATACCTTAGTCCAGCTGTTAACCCCGTTTCAATGAAATGTTTTTGTTTATGAAAGATTCGGCAAAAAATAAAATGTTAAAGCCATTAGTATTGGGTATTAATAGTGAAATGGTGAAATGCAAAGTTATTCTTAGTGAACGGTTGGAAAAAGTGACCTCTTGTAGACATGACTTGGAGTCTGCCTGTTGCAGATAAATGCAATGCAATGCAATGCAATGTTATGAAATAAATCATGAGTTTATCAGTAACATCTCCCAGATATTTTGTTAAGCCTTAACCACTACTCACACAAGGCAATCCCAGTCCAAACGGTTTTCTGTCATTGTCCCTCAATGGTGCAATAAGCTACCATTTGCTACAAGAGCAGGGTCATCCCTCTCAAACCTTAAGAAGTTAGTGAAGACTCAGAGCTACCCACCATCCACTACCGTAACTAACTATACTCCAATCATGGTTACTTACCTGCACTATTTTCTACTCTCTATACACTCACCGGCCACTTCATTAGGAACACCTATCTAGTGCTATGTTGGACCCCCTTTTGCCTTCAGAACTGCATGAACTGCCTGCAACAGTACTCGGATACGCTGTGGCATTCCAACAAAGATAAATTGGTACTAATTGGCCAACAATCAACAACCATGCCATGTTCAAAGTCATTTAAATGACCTTTCTTCTCCATTATGATGCTCTGTTTGAACTGCATCAGATCATCTCGACCATGTCTACATGCACAAATGCATTGAGTTGCCACCATGTGATTGGCTGATCATAAATTTGCCCCAATGAACAGTTGTAATAGGTGTTCCTAATATAGTGGCCGGTGAGCGTATGCTCTACATTATTTGTATACTGCTGTTCTCTGTACTGACCCCTTGCTCTGTACTTGTTGCTTGAAAGTGTTTGCTAAATGTAATAATGAAATCTTTCCTTCAGGGGCTCTGGTGAAGACTGATGAGCAGGAGGTGATCAACTTCCTGCTGACTACAGAGATCATTCCCCTGTGCCTCCGCATCATGGAGTCGGGCAGCGAGCTCTCCAAAACGGTACGCTGCAATTTATACCGGCATGCTCTGACTCTCTCTCACTTTTTAGATGCGTCCTAGCATCTTTAGAAGAGGATATGTCTGTCCGTCTGTCTGTCTGTCCGTCTGAAATGCATTCTTGAAATTGTTATGCCCTCCTGTGTCCACAAAGCGGCAGTGCATAGACGGACGCATCTTTGTCCGCTTTTCGGACTTGCGTATTTTCTTTCATGCTCTCTCCAAAACAGTACACTGCTGCCTTATGAAAGTGAAAACAAAGGTCCCGTTTTCATTTGTGACACAGCACTCCACAGCACACAAGTGCACACAACGAAATTGCATTTATGCCTCACCCGTGCAAGGGGGCAGCCCCCAATTTCGCCCCAAGGGAGCAGTGTGGTGGGACGGTACGATGCTCAGAGTGCCTCCGTCATGGAGGAGGGTGGGCTGAGAGCACTGGTTAATTAGTCCCCCCACCAAACTGGAGGGTCAGAAGTTGACATTTTCTCTCTATCTCTATCTCTATCTCTATCTCTATCTCTCTCTCTCTCTCTCTCTCTCTCTCTCTCTCTCTCTCTCTCTCTCTCTCTCTCTCTCTCTCTCTCTCTCTCTCTCTCTCTCTCGTTCTCTCTCTATCTCGTTCTCTCTCTCTCTCTCTCTCTCTCTCTCTCTCTCTCTCTCTCACCCACTATCACTTGTTTTGTCACTGTCCCCTTATATGTACTGTATGTCAATGGCTAACGCACCTGCCCCACTCTGCTCCACGTCCGCTGTCCCAAATGGCTAACGCCCCTGCCCCCCTCTGCTCTGCTTCACAGGTCGCTACCTTTATCCTGCAGAAGATCCTTCTGGACGACACAGGCCTGGCCTACATCTGCCAGACCTACGAACGCTTCTCTCACGTGGCCATGATCCTGGTGAGCTTAGACCCAGCATCACACACACACACACACACACACACACACACACACACACACAGGCAAGGAATTATCGTAGTGGTATTTTTTTCCCCTTCCTCATAAATAAGCAAAGTTACTATTCATTACGTTATCTCTATTTTCTCCCCATCTTAATGGAATTGTAGGGAAAGCTGAACCGAGCTATGTTTCTCCTTGTCATTTTAATAGATTTCTACTATATACAGTATTTCTATTCTACTATACAATATGTCAAAACTTCATTTTGCGGAGGTGGTGAAGTTATAGTGGGATCCTTCATCATGTAGTATTTGACCTGGAGAGGTGCTGTTTTCAGAGCTGGGCAGCTGCTCTCTGCCTTTGGCAGCTACTTTGCATCTGTTGGGTTGATTATTTGTCATTTTACTGAAGATCATTACTAAGCAAATGTACTGACATCTGTTGCTTAGTATGCTGTCAAGGGCTCTGAGGAACTGCAACTCCTACATCGAAACGTTAGTCACTGTTATGTACCTTGTAGGGCTGTAACGATCTTGTATCGAATTGAGAATACACGATACACGAGTCACAATACTGTATCGTGGTAAAGCAGTATCGTGATATGCCCTTTCGAAGTTCTACGACCCGTCAGTCCAGAAAACAACCACATTACATGATGATGATAGTGCTTCAAATTATCATAATTATGTTTAAACTTCAAAAAAATATATCAGCAACTGCTAATCTATCTATAAACGTTCATAGTTTTTATTTATAATTTTATTTCATTCAAATTTGAATGTTGTCAATGTGAAAAAAGATAAATTTACAAAATCCTGGCTGGGGTGTATCGAACCATAGGTCAAAAATCTTCATTTTCACTTGGTCAAACTTGTAGACGCCCTGATTGAGAAAGTGATGTTGCACTGTAAAATGTCAAGGGAAGTGCTAAGGTAGAGTGGAATTCACCCCTCCATCCAGAGAGCTTTGCTAAACTATTCTCTGCTGTTTCCATTGCATAACATTTAGCTCTTATCCAAGCAGACTTGAGGTGTTTAGGTACAGGGTATTGCTTACAGTCCTGACAGTGTGCAGGTAGGTGCCTCGCACAAGGACACTAAAGCCATGGAACTTGACTCGACTGCAGACAATTTGTTAGTGTACACAGTTATTGAGTATTAATGCAGAATTACTCAAGTTATTATGGGATAGAATGGAATGGAAGATCATCGTCTTAGAGCATTACAAATCTGTTGAATGAATATATACGAGTGTGAGGTAAATTTGTCAAACAGCCCAGGAATTCAAATCTAGCATTTCGCAGGCAGTGATTAATGGATTTTCCAGGCTGTGAAATGTTTATATAAAACGTCTGACTAAAGGTCATGCGTACATGTACACATGCATCTGGTAAACACTAGTCCACTATGTATTGTTGTGTGTGCGGAGTGGCACAGCTAGACTGGTCATCTGACATGCAGGTGGGCAGACCGTCTTCAGGAGCTAATGTTTTTTGTTGTTTTTTCCCTTTAAAAAATTCCTTAAGAAACCGACCCACAATTTAGATAGGGCGGCCCATCCGTGTATCTTTAAATAAACAGTGTAGTTAGCCCATCGTAATGTAGTATGGGGTGGGGGTGTCAGAAATGCCTTGGCCGGTTTGTGGTCCCCGACCAGCCCAACTGAGTGGCTTGTTCCTGCCAGTGTTAATTTCGTCAGCTTTTTTTGATTTAGTCTTAGTCTTAGTCACAATGACGAAAATCAATTTTAGTCTTAGTCATATTTTAGTCATTGGCTTCCCAATTTAGTCTTAGTCTTAGTCAAAATGACGAAAATCAATTTTAGTCATAGTCAAATTTTAGTCATTTTAGTCATTTTCGTCAACATTTCAAATTTTAGTCATTTTAGTCAATATTGTGGTGTAAAATAAATAACATACAATAGCTATTGTTATTTCAGAAAGTGTTACTAATATAGCCTATTGCAGCAAATATTCATCTTGTTACTTGGTCATTTTCCACCAAAACCCAAATCAGTCATTTCAACATCATAGAGCAAAAGAGCATCGCGCGCGCGCGCGCGCGCACACACACACACACACACACTTCCAGGTGCAGGCTTCTCTCTCTCTCTCTCTCTCTCTCTCTCTCTCTCTCTCTCGCATTAGAAGCTGCTTCATATTATTTGATTTTGAGTTTGATCACGGAGGAAACTACATGCTCTTCTTCACCTGACCGCGTGACTTAAAGCCTGCATATTCCCGGCAGTGGGAAGACCAGACATCCCAAGTCTCCATGAAGTTCAAGAAGTCTCCCTGATAGTGGCTTCCCGATGACCACGAGTCAGATAAAATATTGCTGATGTTAGACTATGCAAGTTAGCGGTTTTTGTTTTCAATTGGCAATGCGAGCAGAGAACGATAATGACTCATGCGGCATGCGTGGAATAGGCTTAAATAGATTGCGCGAGTACACTTCGTATGCCCTGCAAAAGTCCCAGGAAAAAATAGTTAGGCAGGGGTATGCAGACTGGACGATAGAAAGGACATGTACATACAAATATTTAAAACACTAATGCTGTTTTGTTTGTCGGGGGTGTCGAGGCTCGATAAGCATGGCCCTGAGAAGAGATTTTGGAACTTAGGAAGACGCTGAAGACGCATGGAAATGCTGTCGACTTCCTTGGGTCTTTTAGCGTTGCTCTCGACCGAAGAGAACAAGTTTCAAATCTCAACAGTTTAAAACTCCTTAGCGATCGCCCATCCATTGATTCTTTTCAAAACTACAGTAGCCGTGCCTCTGTTTAGACAGGCCAACTTTCCCCCCGCTGGCGCGCGCTCCCGCGGTGACTGATTTAAATAAATTCACAAATCCGACCTTCATGATTTGCTTGCGAACTGCCTATTCATGTGGTTAAACAACAAATATAGCAAACATTACAACAAAAGAACAGACAACGAACGCCGGGCAGCCTAAGTGAAAAGGAGAATAGTGGAAGCTCGAGGAGGTTTAACATGACAGTATCAGAGGAGGATTGGCGAGACGACTGTCGTTACTGCAGAAACGCATGTCTTCGTCATGGACAAGAGGGTTGTTGAACATGTTTCAAAATTAACACTTCCCTCAACGTCGGCTATTTTTTCTCTTTCTCTGGGAATGTTTTAGGACCTAAACTCAACTTAAATGGACTCACTGAACTACTAGGCTACAGAACTACTGACTGAGCCGCGCCATGCACTGGCTGGGTGCCAGCAGAGCGAGGCAACAGCGTCAGTGCAATAACCTATGAAGTTCAAGACACTTTGGCCTATATTACAATTAGCCTACACATTACAAATTAATTATAAATAATTATATGTTTAATGTCCATTCGTCCATGGCTTGTAAATTTCGTCTCGTCTTAGTCTCCTTGACGAAAATATTTTTCATTTTCGTCATATTTTTATTTGCTGGAGGCGATTTTTAGTGCGTCATCGTCTCGTCATCGTCAAGGGAAAAAGGGGCGTTGACGAAATTAACACTGGTTCCTGCACACTTTTTTTTTCTCTCCGTTTTATTTCTTGGAGCGAACAACGTGAAGACACGCTGGGCGAAACACGTTGTTTGCCCCAAGAAATGAATAAGAACATTATTCAATGTGCAGTGTTTTCTGAAGGTTTAGTAGTGAGTAGCTGTGTAGTGAGTGGTGTTGTGTTGCTTCTCCTCCCTGCAGGGTAAGATGGTCCTGCAGCTCTCCAAGGAGCCCTCTGCCCGTCTCCTCAAGCATGTCGTGCGCTGCTACCTTCGCCTCTCAGACAACGCCAGGTAATCACCATCTGCCTGGCTCATACGATGCAATACATTTATACTTTATTGTCAGTTTACACTGGAATTCATTTTACATCCCTGAGCAAGACTCGTTTAAGACGGGACATACACATTACATCACATCACAAGACTGTTGCACAACTGAAAAAAAACAGAGGACACTGCCACACTGGCCTATATACAGACATACATGCATACATACATTACATACAACCAGCATAACTTGAAGATATTGATCAAGCGCCCACGCACACTGGTTGACTGACTGGATTACAGTGCCTTGGTATTTTTCTTTTTTCAAGTCATGTACAATATTTGACTGACCTGTAAGCGCTGTCTCCCCTCTTTGGGGAAAAACTTTTTTCATATTTTGCCATGTACAATATTTGACTGTTCTGTAACCGCCGTCTCCCCTCTTCCTCTTCCTCTTCCTCTTCCTGTCCTCTGGTCAGGGCGCGTGAGGCGCTGCGCCAGTGTCTGCCAGACCAGCTGAAGGACACCACGTTTGCCCAGGTGCTGAAGGAGGACACCACCACAAAGCGCTGGCTGGCTCAGCTGGTCAAGAACCTGCAGGAGGGCCAGGTCACAGACCCCCGCGGCATCCCCCTGCCCCCACAGTAGACGAGACTGCTGTCTGTGGACGGACAGACGGATGGTCTGAATGACTTCTCTCTCTCTCGATCTCTCTCGATCTCTCTCGCTCTCTCTCTCTCTCTCTCTCTCTCTCTCTCTCTCTCTCTCTCTCTCTCTCTCTCTCTCTCTCTCTCTCTCTCTCTCTCTCTCTCTCTCTCTCTCTCTCTCTGTGCCCTGCCAACACACCAGCAACAGCCTGGCTGTTTCTGTTCCTAACGACACGTAAATTGACACATACAAATTCACACTGACACATACACACTCGTGCGCTATCATTCACGCATGAAAGACATGCCACACACACTGATTGTGTACACGCATAGGTGGACGAAGGCGCCCAGGAGGAACAAGGCCCTTGGAGAAGGGACAGGCAGAGGACACACCTCAAGGACGCTTCTGAAACGTCCTCGCCAAAACTTTTTATTTTATAAAAAAAAAGAAAGAAAGAAGAAAAGCGATGAAAAAAAAGAAATGTCAAACCAACAAAAGAATGGTGCTCTCTTCTGGTTGATTTAAGCGCTTCTGTTTTCCTCTCAGCAACAGCAATCCACTCCAGTGACTCTCTCCACCAAGGACTGTTTGAAACTGAACTGACCAGGGTGTTAATACTTCTGATTCTTCCGATTGACAAATTCCGTTGTGTGGGCTAACCAAATGTTTTCAAGAAGGAAAGAATGGAAAAAAGTGTTTGTCTGGATGCTTTTACTTGTTACTGTTTTTTAAACGCCCCTCCACCCATCTTTACATCAGAGACACTGCGCAGCACAGCTCAGCTGTTGGAACTGACTCGCTGGCGTTTTCTGCTCATCACAGGTTTTTTGGTATAGATTGCATTCACAGACAGACATGGTTGCTCATATGTTTCAAATAAAACTTAGTGAAGGTGTATGCTGGTTTTCATCATTCGATGTCCTTGGTATGTGTTTGTGTATGTGACTCAAACTTTTAATGCCACGTCTTCTCCATTCACTTTTCATAACCTTGTTGGGTCTAGGAACGGGGAAATTAATTTGTAAGGGCTTGTACCATAGAGGGACTTAAGAGAATCAGAACCTACCTCTGTAAAGCTGTGTACACCAAGAGCGACTTACCAGGCCCGGCCCAAGCCTTTTGGGTCCCTAAGCAAATCCAGGTTAAGTTACCCTTAAGGTGGTGGTAAATCATGTAATAGAAGGGCCTGGAGTCCTCATTTTCTTACCTAGATGACACCTGTGTGCTATCTATTGTCAGGTTTACCAAGTCCTGCACTTACCACTTACCACCCAGGTTTATCACTTAACCATGTACTTGGAATACCCTCCGGATTGTCCCGTTTAATTGGCTGATGCATGCATGCATACAGGGCCGGATTAAGATTGCCTGGGGAACCGGGGACACAGGTTGCCGTGGGGCCCGCCGGAGGGAAAATTATGTGACAAGTCTACGTAGACAGTGTCACAATTACAAGCTAGGAATTAAGGGTAACATGTCTACCAACTGTACTCAAAACTATTTTTCACTCCTGGCCGATCGTGGACCCCTGGGAGGTGCACGCCCCTAGGCTGCAGCCATATCTATCCTGTGCGTTATAATCTGGCTTTCCATGTATATAATCCTGATTATTGTAATCAGGAATTCCTTGGGGGGGGGGGTTCAACCTATAAATGTATGTGTAAAACACTTGTCTATAGAAAACTCACACAATGTGCTCTGTTTATTACTATTTCCCTATTTTTGGTCTTTGCCAGTCACAATGCCAGTCCTGATGACAGGTAAAGGAAGCTTTTGAAGGAACTTCAAGTTTACAGGTATGCAACCGACCATGTCTGCAGTTACTCTGTAACAATTAAGCATTTATTTAGGTTAGCGTCACTGTCAATGTATCAGATGAATCTGTGACAGGCAGGAACATTTCTTCAGGTTCCCCTAAAGCAGTGGCTTCCAAACTGGGGGTCGGGACCCCTTGGAGCATCGTGGAGGTACTGAAGGGCTCACGGACAAAAGGGACATTGCATAAAAACGTGAAATCCACAGGTTAATAGCTAACAGCTAATAGATGTATTTGCTATATATATTAATGGAAAATCTAGCAATTTTTTTGTCCATTCATATTGCTAGATTTTCCATTCACAGTTTGCCCGCTAATATTGCTAGAAATCCTTTGCTAGACTTAGACTATGGTGGGTGGGAGGGTCACGAAAATATTTTCCCAAAAGGGAGTCCCTGCTGAAAAAGGTTTAGGAACCACTGCCCTAAAGCAAAACAAATATATCTGTAGAAAAAGTGTGAAGTTCCACATCAGAATCTTCAGTCAAGCAACAAGTGTGTCTGTGGCTATGGCCCCACACAGAGAAAAAGGGTGTGCGTTTGGTTTGTGAGGAGGGCAGTGGGTGTAGGTGGGTGTGCGCGTGTGTGCGATGCAGAAGGAAGGGTAGGTGTGTATGCGTGTATAAAAGAGAGAGAGAGAAATGGCAGGAGGTGGTGGTGGGGGGGCGTATTTGTGAGGTGGAAGGGACCCCCGTTTACTGGCAGCGACGGTGGATCCTCCAACTCCCCACAACACCCCCTCCGACCGACCGGCCTCCCCTCCCAGTGTGAAAGCGGAGCTGGGAAGTCGATCCCGAGCCGAGCCGCCCCGTGTTTTATTCATCAGAAGACCGACACCCGAGAGCCAGACTGAGAGGAAGGGAAGACTCCTCATGGAGGAGAGAGAGGCAGAAAAAAAGAAGACAAAAAATATATGAGGCAGCCTAAGTGGTTACTTACTACAGAGAGGTGCTCTTAAGATCAGAGGGTTGCAGGTTTGAATCCCTTCCCAACCTCACCTCTCCCTAAACCTCCATCCATTGCTGAAGTCAGTGACATTGGGCAATGCACCTAACCACACATTACTTCAGGGACTGTAACCAATACCCTGTAAGATAACTGTTAGTCACTTTGTATAAAAGCGTCAGCTAAGTGTAATATAACAATAATAATAATAATAATAATAATAATAATAATAATAATAATAAAACAATTTAAAAAAATAATATATGTACTATATTGACGCGCCTACATTTCACCTGAACACACCTGAATGCATTTTGGGCATGTCTGAACCTCATTTGAGGGAGAACAGGTGTTAGGTATTTTGGTATTTGTAAGAAGCCTAATAGGTATTTTCAATGTAATTTTCCCTTTTTTAAAAATCTCACTTCAATGTACCCCCCCCTAGTTATTCATAGGTGCCCCTCAAGCCTACCGTGGCCCAAACTTTGCCACTTTCTCTCCCCCACTCTCTATCCCTCCATCACCCATTCATCCATCCATCCATCCATCCCTCCCTGGCTGTGTGGGGCAGCCACCAGTGCAGTCCAATGGGCAAAGTAAAGAGATGAATGTTTTATGGGGCCTACAGTAATCCTAGACGGGGCCCGTCTCAAAGCTCCCAGCCTGCTGCTGTGCTGTGCTGTGCTCTAGTGTGCTGTGCTGCCCCCACCCAGGCCAAGGCTGGCTGACTTGCTGACTGGACTGGCCATCTGGCATAGCGGGTATTTCTCGGTGGGCCCAGCACCCTCGTGGGGCCCTATTTTCAGAATTGTAAAAACAAAACAAAAAAAACATAATTTTTTTAAAACATTTCTGAAAATAGGGGCCCACGAGGGTGCAGGGCCCTCGAGGATGCGGGGCCCAAGAGGGTGCAGCGCCCAACGGTGAGTCAGTTCTGCACCGCTAATTATGAGGTGGCCCTTTAAGCCAAAAGTGCCCAGGTTTCCCCTATGCAGTCCAGTCCTGACTGGCTGGTTGGCTGTGTGGTTGCCTCCATGTCTGGATTGGCCATAATAAAGTATACAGGGCATTTGCCCGGTGGACTGTTGATTTTGGCCTGGTCCTCCACCTCAATGTAGTGGTATCAGTCCTCTTGCTGCCACTGCTGACCTCTCGGGAGACAGATGATTCAAATAGCCATTTTGGCTGCTGTGATCAAAACAGCTTGTAATAGATGACAAAAAATGTTGTCACATGCGTCATTGTCTCAACGTCTGCTGAGAATGCCTGTTGTTCTAATCACCACTCAGACTGTGTTTGTAGAGAATCTGATGAAGACTGTTGAACTCGAAACGTAACCCGCCCATGAAATAATAAAAGAAAACAAAAAGGATTGTAAGTGTGCGGACCTCTCACTCCGAAACTACCTTCCCAATGCCTGCTGGCAGACCCGGCCTGATATTTGGTCCCCATGCAGTCCAGCCCTGGTTGCCTCTGCCTGGAACCAGAGCAGGAGAGGCATCTCCTCGCGCCTGGAGGGAGGCCAACGGGAGAACTAGTAGGTTGGAAACGGACAGATGATGAGAGTCCTGAAGAGAGAGAGAGAGAGACAGAGAGAGAGAGAGAGAGAGAGAGAGAGAGAGAGAGAGAGAGAGAGAGAGAGAGAGAGAGAGAGAGAGAGAGAGAGAGACTGAGAAGGATGTGTAGAGAGTGCTAGAGAGAGAGAGAGAGAGAGAGAGAGAGAGACTGAGGAGGTAAGTGGTGCGGGGGGCTGGGGAAGGACTGAGGACAGCTGACCGGCACTTCTTTGGGTGTGCGCCATCTTGGCAAGAGAGAAGGGAAGGCTAAGAGAAGAGAGGGGGAGGCATTGAGAGGCGCGTTGAGAGAAAGAGAATCTCCTGTGCTGTGCCGTAAGCTTGCGTACACACAGACTGCATCGTTGAACCCTCACGTGACCCACGGTCCTGAAGTCCTTAATCATTCATGCCGGCGCCACCACACTTGTTGGGTAACCCACGAAAGCCTTTTTATGCAAGCTCACTATATAACCCTTCTCCAGATGCTGCAGAAATTACAGCAAGCGTTTGATTTCTATGAGCCAATAACCCAATGATCATTTCTGTTAATCTTTTTCGCCCTCTATAGATGGTGAATGGGACCAACGTATAACCTATAATAACGTATAACCTTTATGAGTGACAAGCCTTCATGAGTGACAAGCCTCCTCTTTTGTGTTTGTTTTTGTTTCGTTTTGTGTACAAGTCCTGTGTTTTTGTCCTCTGTTGTGTGTGCATGATTTGTGAAAAGAGAAAGAAGAAAGACTGTAAGAAAGAATAATATGATTTGTTTGACCACAGGAAGAACAGTGTTCCTGTAAAGGAAAAAACTGATGTGTTGTCAATAAAGCCATCAATCAATCAATAACCAATCAGGACGAGTAAACACACATTGTAATAGCTTAAAGTGTTCAATATGTTTTATTTTACATAGCACACAGTATCACAATTAGTCCAGCAGTGTTCACCTGTTAGACTAAATTACACCTGGCAATGACTAACTGCTACAATTACAATGGCTCCTGTTAATGAGCCAATGCCATGTTGTTTCAATGGGCCCATGCGGATCTAGGTCTCTGCTGTCTGTCTGTGCCTTTCTGTGTCCTACTCCAGCTCCACACTATATGTAAGGCTAACGTGGAGGGTTTCATTGCACATTGCTTTGCATTGGGGTTACCTGCTGTAACCTGAGAACTGAAAGACGGGACGGAATGGGACGGGGCAAGAGAGAGAGAGAGAGGAGAGAGAGAGAGAGAGACGAAGGGTGGAAAGACAAGTGAATGGAGTCCTATTTGTGTGTGTGCAGAGCCGTGACCCCCAGCCCAGCCCGCTGATGCTTATGCGAACAAAAAGCTTCACACCACACCAGGCACCATATGCATGTACACCACATAGGCTATAAACAGTGATAGGACTACGGTATCGCTCCCAAATGAAAGGCCAATATACAGGATACATAATAATAATATAATAATAATACTTTCGTTTTATATAGCACCTTTCAAAACATCCAAGGTCGCTTCAAAATATGACATAACACACATTGCACAAGTATGGACAGTAAGCCTACATGCATAGAGGTGATGTGTTAAACGTCTGCAAATATAGGCCTGATATGAATAAATGAATTGAACTTAACCAAAGTCAAATTTTTGATGGAAATCAGTGATGGTCTTTTGCATGGCATACTGTACATACTTCATTTCCAGTTCCCACATTTGGATAAACAGCCACCTCGTCTAACCTCCGCTCTCCCGTGTAACCTACAAAAGCATCAATTCCACACTCCAGTAAAGTACTGTTTTGTTTTCGGAAGCCAGACAAGAGAGAAAAAGGGGTGAAATCCCTTTTAAATACCTATTGGGGCAAGCTATGTGTGTGAGAAAAACAGGGGGATTGAATGACGTGCCAGGGGCAAAGCAAAAAAAAAAGGAAGAAACAAAACGTGAGCAGAGGAAGAGAGAGAGAATGCTTGAATGGGAGGAAAGAGAAAGAGATGAGGTTTGGTCTGTGAGAGGGGTTGTGACATCACGGTGTTGGAGTTGACTGAGGATCCTCTCTCTCTCTCCCTCCCTCCCTCTCTCTCTATCTCTCTCTCTCTCTCTCTCTCTCTCTCTCTCAGGCTCTCCTTTCTCCCTCCTCTCTCTGCCTCTGTTGCTCTGTCTCTCCTCCCTCCCTCTCTCCCTCTCTCCATATCCCTCTCCGTGCTCGCTGCTTTCCTCCCTCAGTGTGCTGTGTAGCTGTGTGGAGGCATGCGTCCCGTTAGTCAGGGCTGGCTGCACAGTGTTGAGGGGGCGAGAGGGGACCAGTGGCCCGGGGATGCTGCCCTCCTCCTCCTCCTCCTCTTCGTTCTCCTCCTCTAGAGCCCCAGCACCTCCTTTCCTCTCCTCACCTCTCTGCAATCAGACATGATCCATATGTGGGTGAGTTTGTCTGACCTTTTATCTACTTTCAGTTTTATTCTCTTCTCTGAGCTTGTATTTTGTGTTCTCTTCTCATCTCGTTTGTCTTTCCTCTCCACTCCGCACTCTGATTTGATTGCTATGCGAGACTGTCTGACCTTTTTGTCTTCAGATCTTCTTATCTTTTATCTTTTCTTATCTTTTATTTTACCTTCTCTGGGTGTCCTCTCATCTTGTTACTTGTCCTCTTTTTGTCCTCTTTTCTCCTCCTCTGTTGGTGTCTTTTCTCCCCTACTTTTGCATTTGTTCTCCACACTCAGATACATAAGCCATATGTGAGTGAGTCTGTCTGACCTCTTAATTCTTCTCTTCTCTTACATGTTGTTTTCTCTTCTTTTCTGTTTCTTGTGTACCCCTCTCTTCTTATCGCCTCTATTCTTTTTCTGCTTTCTTTGCTTGTCTTTCATCTCCTCATCGTTTTCCTTTTTAATGCACACTGTGCATCTCTTTCTTCCTCTCTTCTGTTTTGTCTTTCACCCCTCAATTCTCTAACACCTACAGTACTAACACCTTTAGCATGATCTCTAAAACTTTTTAGTTCAAAGTTTTTCCTCTTTTTCCACTGTATGTTCATTATAGTGTAGCTGTAGGCAAATGGATTTCGTAAGCTCCAAAAAGA
>NC_085868.1:21287340-21292340 GCF_034702125.1 Engraulis encrasicolus
TCTCCCACTTGCTTCCTCTCTCCTCTCACACTGTACAATTGAAATAAAGGCCAAACAAAGCACTGTAAAAAAAACCCAATAGCTTACTTGTAGCCCCATAATGATCGCTGTAACATCAGTGGCACACTGTAATAGCCATTGAAAGGTTAAATACTATAGTTCTACTCTACTATAACAGGGCTTTTAGTAATGGCCTATGACTCGGCCATTACCATTCTGGTAACAGCAAATTTAAAACGCCGTGTTTTAACGGTTTAAGATAATGGATGTGGTAGAGGTGCGGTGGCAGGTGGAAAGTCTATAGTAGGAAAATTCAATAAGACTCCAACTCGGGCCCTACCATGGCGCAAATGGTAGGGCACTCGTTTGCGATGCGGCTGACCCGGGTTCGATTCCTGGCCTGGGTCCTTTGCCTGTCCTTCCGCTTGTCTCTCTCCCCACTCACGTCCTGTAATTGCCTTCACTGCTCTGTCAAATAAAGGCAAAAAAAGCCCATAAACAAAATATTTTTAAAAAATAATAATAAAATAAGCCTCCGTCTCAGACCCTGCTCCTTATTTGGAGGCATGGACAAAACCACCTCTGCAACATCACCACATGCTCACAGCACAAAATGGAATTTGGGTGTGTTTCTCTGCAGATTTATGGCCATAGAAATCAATAACATTTATTTGAAATTGTGCAGGATTTAGTGCTTCCAGGGGGGTTTTGAGATTTTTTTGGGCTGTCAAAGTCACATCTGCCAAAAAGCACATTCCAACAGGGAAGGGGGAGTTTAGTTAGTACACTGTAAAATATAAAAAACGTAAAAATGTAAAAAAAAACCTGCAAGCCAGTTAAACGTAAAAGTTAGGGACCGCTCTCCAAACTAGGGGCTCTATAACTACTATATCCATGTTTAAATATTTTAGCTGTTTTCTAGAGCTTGTGTTAATAGTGCTGGTACTGATATACTGTCTGTATGGCAATGATATTGAAATTTGAACGTCAATATTTCCTACATTGTACTGTTGTGGAGATTCTAATTTCCATCCAGGTCATATCGGACTTACTCTTGGACTTTCAACTAAATAGTACATCCAGCTGCTTACAACTGACCTCGTGAAATTCCTCGACATGAACATCAATGAATAATGAAATGTTCAGTCAGAGATCAATATGGCCTCCACTGTACTCCAAGGAGTATTCCAGCTTTCCGATTCTGACAGTCACATTTGACTCTGTGTTGGTTATATTTTATGTTTTGAGTGTGTGCAGTGCAGTGCAGTGCAGTGAGTCACATTGTTGATGTAGGGCACCACCCAGCATATCTGCTTTCTACTTATTGTCATTTATCAGGGGGCGCTGTGGCACAGCGCACTAAGCCCCCCACATTTGGGCTTACATTGCCCACGGGGACCCCGGTTCGAGTCTAGCCAGGGTCATTTCCTGGCCCTGCCCCATCTCTCTCTGCCAATCATTTCCTGTCTACTCTCACACTGTCCTGTAATAATAAAGCCCAAAAAGCCCCAACATTTTATCATGTTGTGTTTTTATCCCCCTCCTCCTCCTCCTCCTCCTCCTCCTCCTCCGGATGTGTATTGAAAAGCAGATGCCAGAAGTCTGAGACAGCGACAAATGGCGTCTCCCCAAAGCGGCCTACGTAAGTGTTGTTTTGGCACGGATCGTAAATTCATAATAATGTTGAAATGTGTTTGGTGATAAGCTATTTGGTATGAAGTATCTTTATTAAAACTATGTAATAACATGTGTATGAAATATTACACATTCATATTTGGGGGTCTAGATTTATTTCCAGATATTAGTTATATCTTACCACTTTATCATGGTTTGTAATACGATGTGTATATAACGTGTGTGTGATGTCCATATCTTCTTCCTCCCTCTCTTCCTCCATTTCTCTCTCCTTCCCTCTCTTCTTCCTCCCTGCCAAATCATTCCCTCTCCTCTTCTCCCTCCCCTCCCTCTCTGGTCTCCTCCTCTTCCTCAACCTCTCTTCATTTTTCCACATCGTCCACTTCCTTTCCTCCTCCTCTTTATCCCCTCTTATCCCTACTCCCCTCCTCCGTCTCCACTCATCTCTTCCTCCTCCCTCTCCTCTTCCTCCTCCCTCTCCTCTTCTTCCTCCTCTCCTCCCTCTCCTCTTCCTTCTCCCTCTCCTATTCTTCATCCTCTCCTCCCTCTCCTCTTCCTCTCCTCTTACTCCTCTCCTCCCTCTCCTCTTCTTTCTCCCTCTCCTCCCTCTCCTCTTCCTCCTCCCTCTCCTCTTCTTCCTCCTCTCCTCCCTCTCCTCTTCTTTCTCCCTCTCCTCCCTCTCCTCTTCCTCTTCCTCTCCTCTTCCTCCTCCCTCTCCTCTTCTTCCTCCTCTCCTCCCTCTCCTCTTCCTCCTCCCTCTCCTCTTCTTCCTCCTCTCCTCCCTCTCCTCTTCTTCCTCCCTCTCCTCCCTCTCCTCTTCCTCTCCTCTTCCTCCTCTCCTCCTTCTCCTCTTCTTCCTCCTCTCCTCTTCCTCCTCCCTCTTCTATTCTTCCTCCTCTCCTCCCTCTCCTCTTCCTCTCCTCTTCCTCCTCTCCTCCCTCTCCTCTTCCTCCTCCTCTCCTCTTCGTCCTCTCCCCCTCCTCCTCCTCCTCCTCCTCCTCCTCTCCCTCTCCTCTTCCTCTTCCTCCTCTCCTTTTCCTCCTCTGCCTCCTCCTCTCCCTCCCCTGTTCCAGGTATCCAAGGCGATGACAACTTGCAGTCCATGTTTGTGGGCGCCATGATGCGGAAGATCAAGTCGCGCTCGTGGAAGAAGCAGCGCTACTTCCGGCTGCAGGAGGACTGCATGACCATCTGGTACAAGTCCCATAAGGCCGTCAAGGCCCACTCCACCTGTAAGTACACATTACATACATTACGCGTTACATACACTAGGCGTTACATACATTACGCCAGTGGTTCCCAACCTTTTTCTTCAGGGACCCATATTTTTACCATTGTAAGCTTTGGTGACCCAGCTCCCACATGAGAGGGAGTCACGTGATACGCTCTGTTTCCTGCGAAAACTCATTTTAGTTATCATTTTATTCCTCAATTCGTCTTTGTTCAAAAACAGAATAAATGTTTAATGTAGCACTTAAATTTTGTTGCTTCTATGCATGTGTCATTTATTCAAAATGGGCTATATATGGTATTAAAATGAAACCCCTTAAAATCAAGAGAGCTTCGCGACCCCCCGTGGATCTTTGGTGACCCATAGGTTGGGAACCACTGCACTACGCGTTACATACACTATGCATTACATACATTACGCATTATCACTATGTGCCCTGGCAGGGGGCTCCCCTAGGTGGCCGCTGGTCTCTGCCTGAGGTTTCTTCCTGGCTATAGGGTTTTTTTTCCTCAGACCTCATTGAGCTTTTTCCCCCTACAAACTATGAATCAAGCATAAGGGAGTTTTTCCTCACCCCTGATGCCACCAGGGGCCGCATCTGAGCGCCCAAATTCAGTGTGACTATCTATGACTTATGCTAGACCCAGCCACTATGGACCTTACGCCTCTAAGAATCCTGGTCCTAACCTCCGTGGACCTTATGACTCTACAATCTCTATCTATCTCTTCTTCCTCTGCCTTCCTGCTATTTCTGCCTCTCCTCTCTACCTCTCCTTTTAAATCCATCTCTAACAATGATGTTTTTTTCCCATTTGTTAAGAACTTTGACTTGCATGCCTTGTATGATACAGTGCTATACAAATACAATTACTATTATTATTATTATTATTATTATTATTATTATTATTATTATTATTATTATTATTATTATTATGTCTGGTACAAGTCTCATGCACAAGGCCGTCAAGGCGCACTTCACCTGTGAGTGCAACGTACATAGATTTGTCATAGTCAACTTACCGGTAGGCAACTTCTAGGGTGCCAGTAGTAGTAGTGCGAGTGCATATTCACGGTTCATTGTCCTGTGACAGTGGCAGTGAGGTACAAGTCAAGTCCCACTAGGCCGTAAAAGGCGCACACCACCTGTAAGTACACATACAGTATTTGTCACTGTCCACTTATGCATCCTCTAGTGTTGTTGTGCAGTACAGTAGTGAAATGCTGGTAAGAGCACCAGGCCTTGTCGTGGCTCAATCGGTAGGGCACTGTACTGCTATGCTGGTGACCCAGGTTTGATTCCGCCCTTGGTCCTTTGCCAGTCCTTCCCCTTCTCTCCACCCACTTGCTTCCTGTCTGTCATCCACAGTTCTATCATGAATAAAGAAAAAGGCCCAAAAAAGAGGCCTTCATCTGAAGGCTTTTTTTTTGGCTTTTTTATGACAGGACAGTGTGAGAGGAGACAGGAAATGAGCAGGAGAGAGACACAGGGGGCCCTTCTCAAAACCCAGGACAGTGTCCTTCCAAGTGTAGCCTAATTAGTCACACCCAGTGATTGGATACTCTTTATTAGTAACACCCAGTGATTGGATATTCTGTAGAGTTCACCAAAGAGTATCCAATCACTGGGCGTGACTAATTAGGCTGATACACTTGGAAGGACACTGTCCTAGGTTTTGAGAAAGACCCAGGGTAGGGCTGGGAAATGACCCCGGTCGGACTTGAACCGGTGTCCCCATGGGCATGCGAGCCCAAATGTGGGCGGCTTAGCACACTGTGCCACAGCACTTCCGTGACTTGCTGTTTGCTGGAAAAGCTCAACTCATATGTGTAAAGTTACCTTACCCTAACATCCTTACTCAACTCAACTCCTATAGATAAAGTTACATTAGCTTACCTTCCTTACTCAATTCAACTACTTACTGAGCGTCTTACGTAACAGATTAAGACTTGGGCATTACTACCATTTTTGTAACAACAAGCTTATTATAAGCGCTCTGCATGAGTGGGTGTTAACAACGCACAATGTGTTGTCTGGTAGTGGTATTAAGGTTGGTTTCTCAGTGCTTGGCACTGCAGAGTATGCAGGTCACCTATGAGTGTCCATTGTGTCACAACTGCACTTACGTATGCAGCC